>NC_059355.1:17713849-17951349 GCF_019703515.2 Myxocyprinus asiaticus
AGTGAGCTAGGATTAGCCAGTCGTTGAGATAGTTGAGGATGCGGACGCCCACTTCCCTCTGCGACCTCTGCGACCTTCGTGAAGACGCGAGGGGACAAGGACAGGCCGAAGGGGAGGACCTTGTACTCTTATGCCTGGCCTTCGAAGGCAAACCGCAGGAAGGGTCTGTGTCAAGGTAAGACCAAGACGTGGAAGTACGCGTCCTTCAGGTCTACCGCCGCGAACCAATCTTGATGCCGGACGCTCGCTAGAATGCGTTTTTATGTCAGCATCTTGAACGGGAGTCTGAGCAAAGCCCGGTTCAGTACTCGCAGGTCCAGGATTGGTCGCAATCCACCGCCTTTCTTCGGTACGATGAAGTAAGGACATCGCGGCCTTGTGCAGAAGGGTAGTGATCTCTGCACGCAAGGTAGCGGCATTCTCGCCCTTCACCGAGGTGAAGCAGACGCCGCTGAACCTGGGCGGGCACCTGGCGAACCAAATCGCGTAGACACGTCAGACGGTCCGGGTCAGCCATCGCGACGAGTTGGAACTCCGGGCAAGGGGGACCAAGGGAATGATCACGTCGGACGTACCGGTGGGTGGGGCTTCGTGGCGGGGCGGAGCTCGAGGTGCCACGTCGTGGGGATTCGAGCCCCGTGGCCATGCTGAGTCCAGAGACATCGAAGCACTTACCTAGCTCCTGCCGCCCACCATAAGATTGGCCGATGAGGGGGGAGGAGGAGTCTCATCCCCGTAGTCCACCGGAACCAATCCCGTGTGGGAGTGTTTATGCCACAGCTGGGCGCACGGGGGCAGGGGGTCCGCCTCTGGAGCGCCATACCTGCAAAGATGGGACGGTGGACGATGGTCGTGACGACGGCCGTGCGCACCGGACATGTGACCGTAACAAGAAAACCGCTCTTTTGTTGAATTTTTGGGTACCACAGCCTCTTGGACATGCGCTGAAATTAAATGAAAATGAAACAAAGATTCTCCTCCTGGCCCTCCACCAGGGGATGGAGTGGTCTGCTCACCAGCTCCAGAGAAGCGGGTCTCCTCGCCCCTGGGTCACCCATCTCAGGGGCACTTTGAAGCCTTCCTCGGGTTCTTAGCGGCCGGCCGTGAGACGGGTGGTGTCTGCTTCCCGCGTTCGATGCTGCGCTCGATAACTCGTCTTCTTCCCGGGCTCCGAACAAGAGGTCAAACTCGCCCTGAGACGAGCCGGCGATCTCGTCCGAGCGCCCAACCAGGACAAGCGAGCATGCTGGGGAGTGGGAGGTCCGTGGGGGGAGGTGGAGGTGGTCCCATTGAGGTCCCCAAATCGCCCCCAGTGCTAACCGACACGGCCTCATACCCGTAGGTTATGACTGGGGACCCCCACTGGGGTGGCTTGCTTTCTTACAAATGCAAGCCGCGAACTCAACGTTACCATGGTCATGTTCTCGCAATGAGGACAAGACCTCGCAATGAGGACAAGACCCATCCATGAACGATGTCTCCACGTGGGCAGCACCCAGACACATAAGACAGCGATCGTGGCCATCAGAAGCGGAGAGATAACGACCGCAACCAGGAATAACACACAAATGGAAAGTCATCTTTAAAAAGACGTTCCGTGTGTGCCGCTTTTTTAGAAAGAAAATATGCTCTTTTAGAATATACTCTTTTTGTTGTTCTGCAGAAGCGCCCAGGGGCGTTCTCTGCACTCCACGGGTGCAGAGGGGGAGAAGCTGCTGAAATGCACCAAAGAATCCAGCAGAGGTGAATGAACTTCGTGGATGAATTCGGCTTCAATGAATAGAACTGCTTGGCTCCGAAGAGAAAATCTGAATGAGTGGATGCATACTAGCTCCTTTTATACCCGTATGTCCGGGGGAGTGGCATGCAAATTCCACTCGCCAATTCTCATTGGCCTTTTTTCAAAAAAGCAGAGGTGTTTGGGGCTCCCAAGAGTGACCCCTAGTGTCACTACATCGACACAACGTCGAGTGAGTGACAGATAGGGAAAATTTGTTGTTGCAGCTTTATGCTAAAATGCTTTACATTATTATTTTTTTCACATCTGTCTACACTCAACACCCCATAATGACAAAGCAAAAAACAGATTTGCAAACGTATTAAGAAGAAAAAACTTAAATATTACATAAGTATTCAGACCCTTAACTCAGTACTTATTTGAAGCACCTTTGGCAGCGATTTTCTTTTGGGGTGAAATCTGAACGGGACATGTTTTAATGAGATTCACCAAAACTCAATAGAAGTTTTGTGTGTGTGTGTGTATGTGTGTGATACCATGTGTACAGTTGTCCTTGTCACTCCCCTCTCTGCAGTCTGGACATTGGTCACACACTTTATAGTAGTAGTTGACACACTAACTCTCCTCTGTGCACTGGAACAGAGCGATACACACTGCAACACACACAGACAATTACAATAATTTCTGTTCCACAGTTGTAAAGCCCTTTCTGCAGTGAGCTACTTTAGTAAGAATCATAACATTATTTGTCTCATACCCAGATTGCAAGGTGATATTGATACGATGTTGATTTTTCATCTGAATTTCATTTTGGTTGAGATCGAAATTTCAATGTTAAAAGTATGCTGGATCAACATTGTAATTTTGATGAAAGCCAACAGCAAAAATAGGTGGTAAAAATTAAGAAATATCATGTTAACAACTTGTGTCCTATTTCACTTCTATTTTACATTTAGATTATTGATTTTTTTGTAATTTGCAGCACAACACTGTATTATTGTATTCAATTGTCATCATTCTATATGTTGCTGCGTTCAGTCGGCGGGCTGTCGGCCAGATAAATCCATTGTTTGGCTGCTTTACGAGTGAGAGCAGAGTTGTTAAGAATATGCAACTGCTAAATGTTTGGAAGAATGTTGATGTTCTTAATTAAAAATGAGATTAATCTGTCTGCACGAGAACAGTATTAATGGTGTTTAGTTTTTTTATGTTCAATAAAAGTGCTAGCTAAGATAAATACAGAAAAAATGGTTGACCCCCTTCAAGTTTTCATTTGGATAATCTGGCCCTCTGCAAGAAAGAAATTGAAGAGCTCTGCTGTATGTAAATTAAATTAATAGATGAGGCAGAAAATATATTATTGATAGCAGGTGTAGCCTTTAGCATTTCTTAGTACCCTTGGCATTTTCTAACAATATTCTTGTACCGTAAGTATACCAGAGACCGCTTAATGAATCTAGAGAAAACATATATTGTCGTAATTGTCTGTAGACTGCACATTATGGATGCTTTTCTGATCTGACACAGCCTATTTAGGTCATGGACCCTTTACTGATGAGATGTGGTGTTCCACAAGGATCTCTCATATGGCTCATTTTGTTTTCTTTATATATGTTACCGCTTAGTGCTGTGATTCGAAAATACAACATACATTTTCATTGCTATGCAGATGGGCTGTAGCTGTATTCGTCATTGAATCCCAATGATCTGATTATTTTAAGTGTTCTTCAAGCTTGTATAGCAGATATACAAAACTGGATGGCATGTCATTTTCTGCAGTTAAATACTGATAATACAGAGGTGCTGGACTAATACTACTTATTTGTAATCAAATAAGATTATTATTGTGTTCCCTTGGTTTTTGTTCTACTGTTTTTCATTTGTTCTTTTTTTGATGCAATGAGTGTGGGAGCAGTTTCTCCAGCAAAAACCTTTTTTTTAATTTTTTTTTACTGTTGTTAGTTTTGTGATGAAGATAATTGAACATTAGAAACTATGTGAAAGTTTTATTTATTATAATTGTTTTTCAGCAAATTACTTGAATCGTTGTTTATATTTTAACATTGTAACAATTGTTGTAACAAAGTAATGTAGAATCAACATCAGATTGCAACATTCAGTCCCATTAAACTTGATGCATCAACGTTGACATAGCATTGTTTCAATGCATGTTTGCTATCTGTGCGTTTACTGTGGTTTTCATGTTTCATGAATTCAGTGACTCATTTACCGTGATATTTGCGTCTCTCTGCCCACACTTGTTTCTCTTGCCATTTCTCACTTACTCATTTCTTTAGAATTAGAAATAGAATAAGTGTTGTGAGTCATTGCTCTGAAAATTAATCAGAACTGTGGAAGAAGTGAATAAATGGTGTTTTACCGCAGTTTCTCTCATCCAGTCCATTAGGGCAGTCTGCAATACCATCACACACTGGCACACAAAGACCATTGATGTTACAAAGCACCTGTCCGGAACATGTTGGAAAAACACACACAACAAAATTGATTTTCCAAGTGACAACAACAATAAAATAAACCAAATAGGAAATATAAATAAATAAAGCAAATGGTAAAAAACAACCAGTATAATGTGATTTATTCATGCCCCTGTGCATGCTGGGAACTAAATGCCAGCATAGTACTGCGGGCATCACACATTAAGGGCGTTTTACAAAGTATGTGCACAGGTGGTAATAATGAGAGGTTAATAAAAGTCAGAGGCCCGTACAAATGATCCGATTGGTTAAAGATGCTGTAGTGGACCTGTAACCCCGGGCCTGTGAGTGACACCTCTGTCGTCATTGCAACCGTGATGGTGGTGGAGAGTATATAGATTCGCGAAGCATACGGCTGTAACCCTCGAACCCCACACAACCTGCACACAACATACACACTCATGATCACACACACACATACACACTAACACTGAGCGTTAGGAGCCGTGAGGAGTGTTGATGTGGAGTGACAGATGGACCTGTGGTTCTGGATCTGCCCTGTGTGCACGTCTGACTGTAACTCGCTCGATTCAGTTCATATCCTTCAAATGACAAAGTCAGACCGTACGCCACAAACAGCACCTACATACACAACACATGATATACAGCAGGTCATTTGCATATGGGTCATTGACAAATAATGTCATCCGAGCTGATAAAAATTTAAAAGACACGTATCAAAGTTCATAGAAATGTAAACTTAGTATGCATGTTGGATTCATGCATAAAAAATAAAAACATTTATAGCATTTTCTACAAAAAATAAGCTTAATGGCTTTAAAAATGTCAAGTGCTGTAACCATTAAATAAAAGGTATTAAAAGAAGTTTCCTTGTACCTTAAATACAAGAGTGTACACAACTTAATCATTACATAAAAAAAAAAAAAAAAAAAAAAAAAGTTTTCCAGGTAAAAAAATAAATTATATATAACTTGACATTTTTAAAGCCATTATATATATAATTATATATAAAATATAAACATTATATATAAATATAAAATACAAAACTACAATTTAATAAAAATTAAAAAAAAATTTGAAATTGATGATTTGGACCAAATAATAAAGAAAAGCAGCCAATAAGTGCTCAACGTACTGTAGATGGGAACTCCAATACGGTTTAAAAAGCATCCCAGGGTGATACCTCAAGAAAATGTCAAGAGTACATGTCTGCAAATTCTAGGCAAAGGGTGACTACCTTGAAGATGCTAAAATATAACAGTTTTGGATTTTCACAACATAATTCCCATAGTTCCATTTGTTATTCCATAGTTGATAACTTTACTATTATTATTCTAAAATGTGAAAAAAAGATTATAAAGAATAAGGGTTTCAAAACTTTTGACTGGTTGTGTGTCTATACACACACTTTTATAATTATTTATTAAAGCAGTTACACACACACTATTCACAGCGCTTCACTTTTTCCACATTTTGTTATGTTACAGCCTTATTCCAAAATGGATTAAATTCATTATTTTCCTCAATTCTACAAACAATACCCCATAATGACAATGTGAAAGAAGTTAGTTTGAAATCTTTGCAAATTTAAAAAAAAAAAAAAAAAAAAAAAAAAAAAAAACACACACCACACATGTACATAAGTATTCACAGCCTTTGCTCAATACTTTGTTGAAGCACCTTTGGCACCAATTACAGCCTCAAGTCTTTGAGTATGATGCTACAAGCATGGCCAGGTGATGAGCGGTGCCTAGTTTCCTCCAGACATGACGCTTGCCATTCAGGCCAAAGAGTTCAATCTTTGTTTCTCATGGTCTGAGAGTCCTTCAGGTGCCTTTTGGCAAACTCCAGGTGGGCTGTCATGTGCCTTTTACTGAGGAGTGGCTTCCGTCTGGACACTGTACCATACAGGCCTGATTGGTGGAGTGGTGCAGAGATGGTTGTTCTTCTGGGAAGTTCTCCTCTCTCCACAGAGAACTGTCAGCTCTGTCAGAGTGATCATTGGGTTCTTGGTCACCTCCCTGACTAAGTCCTTTCTCCCCCGATCGCTCAGTTTGGCCACGCGGCCAGCTCTAGGAAGAGTCCTGGTGGTTCCAAACTTCTTCCATTTACAGATGATGGAGGCCACTGTGCTCACTGGGACCTTCAATGCTGCAGAAATTTTTCTGTACACTTCCCCAGATCTGTGCCTTGGTACAATCCTGTCTCAGAGATCTACAGACAATTTCTTGGACTTCATAGCTTGGTTTATGCTCTTACATGCACTGTTAACTGTGGGACCTTATATAGACAGGTGTGTGCTTTTCCAAATCATGTCCAATCAACTGAATTTACCACACGTGGACTCCAATCAAGTTGTAGAAACATCTCAACGATGATCAGTGGAAACAGGATGCACCTGAGCTCAATTTTGTGTGTCATGGCAAATGCTGTGAATACTTATGTACATGTGTTTTTTTTATTTTTTATTTTTAATAAATTTGCAAAGATTTCAAACAAACTTCTTTCATGTTGTCATTATGGGGTATTGTTTGTAGAATTTTGAGGAAAATAATGAATTTAATCCATTTTGGAATAAGGCTGTAACATAACAAAATGTGGAAAAAGTCAAGCGCAGTGAATACTTTCTGGATGCACTGTATATATATATATATATATATATATATATATATATATATATATATATATATATATAATCACTGATTACTTTAAGAAATAATTATAAAAGATGATCCCAAACTACTTTTGCCAACATATCACTTTTCATGAATTTCATCTTTTATGTATTTTGAACTCAGAAATTGAAAATGTGTTGCATTGTTGACCCAAGAGACACAAAACAGTCAACAAAGTTCTTTAAAGAAGCGTTTCCTCTGATAATACTGATAATGTGTTGCTTGATGAGTAACATTGATAGTACTTATTGATTAGAAAGCAACTAAGTCACTTTAGATAAAATAGTCTACAAATGCATACATGTAAATTAGGAAGGAGTGCTTCTCTTTTAAGTCAATGTGAAACACATGTAACTTCTGTAAAGTCACTGATTTCAGAGTGAATCTGAATATTCAGCAGGAAATACCAAAGGGCGACTCTTAATTCTTTCCTTCAGGATTTGATTGGATCAGGATTTGATTGGATCATGCTAAGATATTATTGGTTATTTAAATATTACTTAGGTTATTTCAATAATATTATTATTGATATTGAGCCACAGAAATGTATTACAAAAGATTATGAAATCAAATGTTTTTCTTTTGAACAGAGCACAATAAAATCAAAGATATTTATTTAGAAAGTACATTTTGATGTTGTCTTTAAAGCATGTGCATGGTTACAATTAGAAAATGAATGAGTCCAATGAAAACGTCTCACAGTGAAGATCCAGGTGCAGTTGGTGTCGCACAGCAAAAATTGGAGTGTTGAAATTTCAGGGTTAAACATTTCCCGAGTTGATTAAGCCTCACTTTAAAATGTTGGTTGTTGATTCATGTGTGTTCTTGTTTTGATGGCTGTGGCATTTTTATTGTGATAATACACTAATGGTTATTTTAATGTAATAGATGTATCAAGGGATGACACAGAGACCTCTGGCTCGAAGCAAGACAGTGAGCCAGAGCTGCCAGATGTCGTCATCGAGCCCCTCCCAACTGCATCAAGCAACAGATATGCTGTTCCAAAAGGACTCAATGGTAGGCCAGGCCTATACTTTAAACTACACATTTTAGTCAGCAGCTGTTAGTAACTAATCTTGTGGATCCCTTAATTATACATTTCCATAGAGATATGACACATTATTTAATGTGTATTTCAGACATTTCAAGATCCAAAGAAGAGGGTCCTGTACAGCCATGTTTGAAAACATTTCCCAGAACTCAGCATGGTACTAGGAAAAGGGCTTTCAACAGCTCCTGGTATAAGACTATATATTCATGAAAACAGAGTGACCCAAGTCTCTCCAGTATGCGAGTACAGTATTGTGTGTGTGTGAGAGAGAGAGTGAGTGAGTGAGTGAGTGAGTGAGTGAGTGAGAGAGAGAGAGAGAGAGAGAGAGAGAGAGAGAGAGAGAGAAATTGAGCTGCAGCTCCAAGGTAGAGACAGATTATTCATAGTATGTTAAATAATTCTAGTAAAGTAACCCTTTTGGACCACACTATCTACACACTGAAGAACTCCCAGTGAAGTGAATTATCACTTCTACCTCTGATCAGCAATCATGGGATTCATTCATGCTCCTTAGATGGCAGGTTAGGATTACACACTAATTTTCTGTCATGGTCTATTGACCCCCTGATGTAGCCTTGGCCACCCCATGTATAAAACTCTAGTTCCGTCACCGGGTCGATCTGTAATTTATTTATCATTGTGGTGTTAATGTTGTCCTCCTACTCATGTACAACAATTTCATCAAGACCAAATTTATGTTTATCAATTACTCCCTCTCAAAAAAAAAAAAAAAAAAAAAAATAAAATAAATTACATTATGGCCTTATTAAATAATTTTTTGTGTGTTGAAACCCAGAAATAACTATTTTCTGCGCAGAGCCGCAGCTGTGTCTCGCTGAAGAGACGTGGCCAATGTGAAAGCCCAACCCGACCGCGCAGCACACGCCCCGCTCAGGGAGTATACAGGTGCATCTCAATAAATTAGAATGTCGTGGAAAAGTTCATTTATTTCAGTAATTCAACTCAAATTGTGAAACTCGTGTATTAAATCAATTCAGTGCACACAGACTGAAGTAGTTTAAGTCTTTGGTTCTTTTAATTGTGATGATTTTGGCTCACATTTAACAAAAACCCACCAATTCATTATTTCAAAAAATTAGAATATGGTGACATGCCAATCAGATAATCAACTCAAAACACCTGCAAAGGTTTCCTGAGCCTTCAAAATGGTCTCTCAGTTTGGTTCACTAGGCTACACAATCATGGGGAAGACTGCTGATCTGACAGTTGTCCAGAAGACAATCATTGACACCCTTCACAAGGAGGGTAAGCCACAAACATTCATTGCCAAAGAAGCTGGCTGTTCACAGAGTGCTGTATCCAAGCATGTTAACAGAAAGTTGAGTGGAAGGAAAAAGTGTGGAAGAAAAAGATGCACAACCAACCGAGAGAACCTCAGCCTTATGAGGATTGTCAAGCAAAATCGATTCAAGAATTTGGGTGAACTTCACAAGGAATGGACTGAGGCTGGGGTCAAGGCATCAAGAGCCACCACACACAGACGTGTCAAGGAATTTGGCTACAATTGTCGTATTCCTCTTGTTAAGCCAATCCTGAACCACAGACAACGTCAGAGGCGTCTTACCTGGGCTAAGGAGAAGAAGAACTGGACTGTTGCCCAGTGGTCCAAAGTCCTCTTTTCAGATGAGAGCAAGTTTTGTATTTCATTTGGAAACCAAGGTCCTAGAGTCTGGAGGAAGGGTGGAGAAGCTCATAGCCCAAGTTGCTTGAAGTCCAGCGTTAAGTTTCCACAGTCTGTGATGATTTGGGGTGCAGTGTCATCTGCTGGTGTTGGTCCATTGTGTTTTTTGAAAACCAAAGTCACTGCACCCGTTTACCAAGACATTTTGGAGCACTTCATGCTTCCTTCTGCTGATCAGCTTTTTAAAAATGCTGATTTCATTTTCCAGCAGGATTTGGCACCTGCCCACACTGCCAAAAGCACCAAAAGTTGGTTAAATGACCATGGTGTTGGTGTGCTTGACTGGCCAGCAAACTCACCAGACCTGAACCCCATAGAGAATCTATGGGGTATTGTCAAGAGGAAAATGAGAAACAAGAGACCAAAAAATGCAGATGAGCTGAAGGCCACTGTCAAAGAAACCTGGGCTTCCATACCACCTCAGCAGTGCCACAAACTGATCACCTCCATGCCACGCTGAATTGAGGCAGTAATTAAAGCAAAAAGGAGCCCCTACCAAGTATTGAGTACATATACAGTAAATGAACATACTTTCCAGAAGGCCAACAATTCACTAAAAATGTTTTTTTTTATTGGTCTTATGATGTATTCTAATTTTTTGAGATAGTGAACTGGTGGGTTTTTGTTAAATGTGAGCCAAAATCATCACAATTAAAAGAACCAAAGACTTAAATACTTCAGTCTGTGTGCATTGAATTTATTTAATACACAAGTTTCACAATTTGAGTTGAATTACTGAAATAAATGAACTTTTCCACGACATTCTAATTTATTGAGATGCACCTGTATGTGAAACCAGCGTTACGCTGAATTTTTTATTCTCCATAAATAGGCTACTCATCAGATCCTGCACAGCAGTGTCTCTCAATCTATCAGTTTTGATTTGAAAAAAGTGTCTGAATTGGGGGGAGGGGTTGTTGAATCCCATAAGAGTTAAGTGACATGAAGATGCAATATTGAGAAACATCTTTGTCCATTTACAATGCTGCGCCTGTGACCCTCCCTCAATATCTTAAAATCCACAATCCATGCTGATAAATGATAGTGATGACAGAAAGACATTTTTTTTTTTAAATAAGACATACAAAAGGAATATGAGAGGAATGTTTACAACTCTAACATACACTATGCATCTCAGACATGGTGACTATTATTTTCAAATAAAATTGTCTATTATTGAGCCTAATGTCTTTCTATTGCTTTACACTTCATTAAGAATATTAAAATGACTCATTTTAATTAATATATTGAATTATTCTTTTAATTTTTGGTAGGGATTCCCATTGTGATTCTTTGGGAGTTGTGCGTGCATCTGATGTAATTATTCAGTTCAAACGGAGCAGACAGTGATTTCACGGTTTTCAGCAGTGTAAGGAGACTCCCCAAGAGCTCCGACTCAATTAAAACACTGTTGAAAAGCTTACAATAGCAACAACTCAACAAAAGTTAATGAAGATTACTCACCGAACTTTAAAAATGGCCAGAATCGGCTGTCTAATGATGCTTTTTTCTTGACCAATGAAAAGCGTTTGCTGTTCTGACTGCACCCAAATACTTCCACTTTGCATGAAAAGTACCACCTCAGCAGCAGGTACTAAAAGGTTCCTGGTTTGGTTCAGATTTTAGTTACATGTGGCGGAAAAACAATGAGAACCTGAAATAGCACCTGCAACTAGGAAAAGTTCCTGCAATGGAAAAATGTCTAATATCATTAGGGTCATGCTTTGAAATGGCTGCATTTTCCTGTTTGATATGGTGGTTATAAAAGGGATATATTCCTATTCCTTCAGAAAAGTAACAGGGTTGACAATTTTACAGTTTAATGGTCATAAAAACTAAAATATGCTTCTTTCATTCAAACTCGGGTGCGCACTAAAGGTGCTAGTGTGAAAACACCCTTAGTCCTGGTTCGCTTAGCATTCACACTGGCATTTTTAACACCGAACCAAAAAGCATCAGGAAAAAGTCACAACCTGATTGGACAGCTTTTATGACTTATATTTTGCAACAGAACTTGCCGAACATCCAAAACAATGCTGGCTGCTGGGCTAAATGCGCTCATTGGATTTTTATATGTATATATGGTGGTATTTTTACCAGCTGAGAACAAACAAAGAGCTAATAAAATGTGTAAAGGATTCAAAACAGCGCAAGGAATGCCTCCGTTGCACACACAAACGAAGATAAGCTGCAAGGACGGCTGACGGCGGTTCCGACGCCTGTACCGAACTGTAATGGGCAACATAGCTCCTATGATGAGAACAACCAGGTATGCTTGAGGTCAGTATTAGGCTATGTATCATTTTCTTTTTTGGTCCGGACCAAGAGAACCGAACTACAAGTGTGAACACATCAGAACTATTGACTTATCTTACATTCAAAATAGCAAACATTGTTCAAAATACATGTTTGAATTAAAAAAATAAATAAAATAAAATGACGAATATTTTACAACTGGTTTCATGTAATGAATAAAAAAACCTTTGTTAGCAAAATTCCAATAAATAAAAATTATATATTATGATAACACATGTGGGTTGTTATAAACCTTCTTATCACAAACAATAAGAATTTTCTGAAGGTTTTGAAGGTTTTTCATGGTCTGATTCATGGTAAACTGTGTGGTAGAATTCTCTCAGAAGTAACTGGACTCGCATCATATGATTTTCACAATTGAACTGTGTGTGAACAGAAGCGTATTTAACACAACAAACATAACTGACACTGTATTCTGCTGCTGCGAACGTTGCCTGTGTTGCCTTCTGAATAAAATTAATTTTGCACATTTTTCACTGGCATATAATCGCCACTAGAGGGCTCTATCAGCCCACATGATCTGTGCAGGTCCGGGTCTAATTCAATGGTGGGAATTAGACGGTTTGTTCCCAGCATAAGAGGAGTTCGCTCCCAGCCCGAGAGCAGGAGTCTGTTGGGATGAGGAACATGCAGGTCCAGTAGCAGGTGAGGGAGCAGATTTAAACCCAGAGGGCTCGGGAGATCAGTTTCTTCCAGGCTGTCTTCAGCTCCGGCGGCGAAGCCTGAATCAGGACTCTGTGTATCCTGACGGAGCTGCTCGATTTTCTTCAAATCAGATTCCAGCTCACGCGCTCTGTCCTTAGTGCTGTGAGTGAACGCAGTGGAGCACTGCAAAACCGTCTCTAGAGCGCTGTCTCCCCCAGCAGGCCCATATGAGCAGTGCACCGAGCAGGGTTCCAGGGTGTTGCGGGGCCCAGTGGAGCTCTGAGACAGGAAGTAGGTGGAGTTTGAGAAGTTGGAGGATTTGGTGGTGCCTTCCCACCTATCCTGCATACCACTGCTGATTCTTTCAGTGAGACAGGAATTGTCGCAATCCTGCAGTTTGACAACCTCAACGGGACTGACGCACTCCGAGTCCACCTCAAGAGCGAAAACTAATCCGAGCCAAGACTGAGAGAGAGAAAATACCATCATCATGATAAAACAGAACAGAAAAACAGATATAATGTAGGGTTTCAAACCCCACCCCTGAAAATACTTATTTTTTGCATTTTTCTAATTAAATTCACTTTTTTTCATTACAATGATCATATCAGCATAGTAATTTAAGTTGAATTTAAAATTGACATGAATACAGGACTCACCTTAAAATTTCCTTTGTGGTGGGAGTTCAGATCACCAAAGTATTTGGAGGGATCAGGTATATATGAGGACTGGATTTTCTCGAACCTGAACATTAAACAGACCACAATTCTGTTCGTCAACTGCTGTTTTACTCATATAAAGGGTTTTATTTGTAGTATGATGTAGGTTTTCAATTGTATATTTTCACCTAGAATACATATAAAAGAATAGAAAAAAATCTTGTCAGCTTGCAAAACGATGATGTTTTTTGACCAACGGGTTGCTAATGTTTTGTAAGTTACAACAGCGGCTTCTTCTGTTCTTTCCACTGTATTGACAGTGTCTTATCTGCCCACGATTACCCAGGTGTGTGAGAGGTGTTTATTTAGTTTATCTACCGTATTACAGTGGTTATTACTGTATTTGTGGTTACATACTCACCATGTGATTTTGTAGCATTTGAAGAGTATGGTAAAGATTGAGATGGTAGCAAGAGTGATTCCGGTAAGAGTTATTCCTATTATAGATGAAGACCAGTCTAGACCCACAACCTCACCAACACCTGAAACAGACAGATGAGTTATTAATCATAAACAGTATCAAAGTGCTTTAAAAGTGCTGTAAGTAGTACACAAAAAATGTCTCTATCATACCTGACAGATTTCACTGACACTGCTGTAGCTGAAGGTGAGCCAGGGCATTCAGGCCCACCCAAACAATGCTGCAATGTCCACTTATTATTAGCACTTTGGGCTTATTCTTTTTCTTGTTTTTTTCTCTCTTTTAAATATGAGCAGTCGCTGCTAATAAATATGAGCAGTTGTAAGTTTTTTTGGGCTTATTTCCAGTATACAGTCATGCTTTTGGGGTTGCTGGTGCTTAACCTCCTAATTATAGTGGTCAAATATCCCCACCTACTGTTCGAGCCGCATTCTACAACAGTGGTGTCAAACACATGGTCCGTCAATTAGTTCAATCGGATCTGCGCGGCAGAATTTAGCACTAGCTGTCTTGCGCATACCCAACCTGCAAATTAGCAAATATTTTAGCGGTAACTGGATCTGTGAGTCACACCGTCACAGGTAGGGTCTGAAATGAAGGGGGCTTGAGGCAAATGTGCCACCAAAAATGGCCCCAAAATTAAAAATGTAGGAGCAAAAAATGTCCTCGTAATGAACTCTTTTGTATTTTTATTTGTTACATCTGATTTAATCCTTAATATTACATTATAGTCCTAGTTACATATTTTAGCATAAGTTGCTGTTGATTTAATTCTTAGGTTAAGGGGTAATACATTCTCAAGCTTGAGAATTTGTATAAAAGATGTTGTATTTGACATAAACAGATGAGACACAGTTTATGTTTTAAGTGGTTAGGAAAAAAAAAAAGCCCTCAAAAGAAACACCCCTAAAAAAAAAAATATTGTCCCTTATGGTAAAACTTCATTTCTGACACTGGTCACAGAGCAATCCAGTTTATTTTCCCCCTTTCATGTCAGTGATGACAACATGGACAGATACAAGGAAAAATACTAGAAGTAAAAGTGGATTTCTCGGTTGCTTCCAAGTCTTCACAGAATGATTATTAGATGTGATGCAATTTTACAGATTTAATGCTGCCAGAGTTTTTGGCAAGCAGACCAGTGATCACATTTAAAGTGAAGTCAGACAGGTGTGTTAATGTTTCTCACCAGGCATGGTGGGTCTCCTGCCCACTTTTGAAGTCCAGCTGTATTCTTTACTCCACTCACTCCAGGTGGCGTTGGACAGTAAAGGTTTGTCTCTCACTCTGACCACATACTGTTCATGTAAGATCACATGCTCTTCTGGCAGCTCCACTTGCAGATCTGTGAGTTCTGAGATCGTCTTCACATCCTGTTCAGATAATGAGAGAGGTGAAGAGACCATTGCTCTATTACATGTCTCGAGAAGGGTATAGCTGCAGACAGAGTTCCAAAATGGGGCGGGAGCTCCAAACCGGCAGCAAAGATGTAGGGAGCCCCTTACCTAACCCTAACCATCTGTGGAGGTGTCGCCCCCTTTTGGAGTTGGCGCAACCCTCTTTTGGAGTAACCCCGCCCCCCTTTGGAGAAAGCATGCCCTATTTTGAGATTCTGACCCCATTTGGAGATCTCTGTCCTTCAGCTATACCTTCTTGCACATCTCTGCTAACAGAGTGTTAATAGTGCCCTGCCGCGCCCTCTGGCGACTTTAACAATTACATGATTAAAGCTCACGAGTTACCAGTCACAAGTTTGGACACACTCAATTTAAGCTTCTAATGATCTTAAAAACTTTGATATAAAGGCTTTAAAGTTTAAAATGAGTTTAGCAGACAGGTATAAGTAGTGCATACATATGAATTGGTTTAAAAAGCTACAATTGTATTACTCAGTTGGAACAGATATTAAAGAAATAGCAGTGATCAATATTTTAGCACACATGTGAACTCCTTCAATACTGTTTAAAAGCATGTCAGGTGAAGCACCTCATGAATTTACTTGAGAGAATGATCAGAATCTACACAAACAACGACCTCAATTGTTTAAGAGTCAACTCAGGCAGGGTTCGAACCTGTACCCTTTCAATCTTCAGTCCAGCGCACCTGCCACTACGCAATACTGCTACAAGCTTAATAGGTGATAAAGAGACATACCATGCTCAGAGTCAGCACACAAAATCATTGCTGAGATACTGCTGTTGTTCATGCAGGATTTGGATGAAAAAAAAAAAAATAATGATGCGAACTAACACTGAGTCTGAATATCCATACTTCCCTTCTAAATAGTATGCTAAAACAGGATGCCAATGGAGTAGTTTGTCTGAATTTTTAATATTCATAAAACAGTAAGCGAGGAATACCCAGATGACCTACTATTTCCGATGAGAAATAGATCAACTGGACACTTAACAATCCCATAATACCTCGGGAGTTGAGGCGACGTCATTTTCAAAACACTGGATTTTGGATGAACCGAACGGTTCTTTACAACTGTAAGTGATATATATACCATGAAATTTGTTCATTGCGCTTAAATGGTGCTTGTTTAACAAAACCAGTGTAGATTATTTCCACTGTTGTTGTTATTTCATCATATAATTCGGGTCACGGGTCAATATCCACATCCCTGGATGAAGTACTTCCAGAATCTATTCATACAACTTGCATGCATACCTAAAGAATGTATTGTTTTACCAACCAAGAAGTGCATCCTTCATAAAATAAAGTACATACTCTGACAGTATGTGACTTCGGTCATAGGGTAAGTTTGGTTTTGACAAGACAAAGCATCAAAGCTACACAAAAAACAGGAAGATACAGTCTGACTTCCTGTTTCTCAGTAACTTTGTCAACTTAGTTACAGTGTTATTCTGTAACTCTTGAGTAAATAAAAAATCCCTTCTTATCTTTTGAGCGGTTCGGTCTGAAGATGATCTGAGACAAATATGGTGACAACTGGACATGATTTGTAGGAGGAGAAGCAAAAAAACTGCTAAGAATATAATTCATGATTTTGTGCAAACAATACAATGTAAATTGAAAAAAATAAAAATAAAAACTAAATCAACTCAGTATGCGGAGTGAAGCCAGAAGGAAAATGACTCTTCTAGGACAAACGGTTAAAAAATCAGTTTGCCAAATTTCACCATTTTCCGACATATTCTATGGGCTAGATTCTATGGGCTGCAACAGACTCTAATGGCCCCTAATGAGATGCTGCATCTAAACTTTTGACTGGTAGTTTATATGAACACATCCATCAAATTACACACACTAAAATACAATTCTGAATCTGTATCCATTTGTAGGGAACTCTGCGTCAATAATATAAATGTGGCGTCAGTGTACTCACCGTCCAGCTCTGAGCTGCAGATTTAAACTGAAGTTCAAACTTATGTGTGAGGTATCTCGACTTTGGAGAACCGAATCTCCAAGAAACATTGAGCCCGTCAACTTCCGCCATCTGAGGGGGAGACACTTTCACTACTGCACACACAAACACATCACATGTCATTTGGATTATAGGGAATGGAGCTTCATGTACATATACAGAATATGCATGAAGTTCTTGTATGAATCAATGTGTTTTGTTGGACATGCCAAACTAAATACTTAATCAGACTAATATCATGTGATTGTGTTTGACTCACCACTGCCAATTGCTTTATGTTGCGGTATTGTAGCCACAGGATTCTCAAAGTTTTCACATCTGACGTCTTGATGTATAAACGCTGCTGGAATTATTATACCTATACTGCTCTGTAGCAGAAGAGAGAGGAAACATCTATTATCAGATATGCTCTATTTCACTTGATCAATAGATATGAACCAGTTCTGGATTATCAAAAAGCCATCAAATTCTTCAAAACGGACATCAAAATTCACCTTAAACACGATGGTGGCACTGCGTATGTTTGGCTCTGCGCTGTCAGGAGACAGTTTTGCACTTTCCTCATCTAGCGAACTGAAATTAAAATGGACTGTATCATTTATACATACAATTTATGTCTTTGAAGAATGAATAAATGTGTCTTCATACAGCCAAAACAATAAGTAGGAACAGCATTTCTTTGCTACTGTCCATGTTATTACTTTTATCAAACAAATGGAGAGTGAACTGACCAACAATCCAGAATTAAGTCACCAGAATGATCAACTGATAATGAGGTTTGTCTAATCACTTCCTGCTGTTTTAGCTAAATGTTCAACTTGTGTTACGTAAAATAGTTCAGCCAAAAATGAAAATTCTGACATTAATTCCTCATATTTACTCATCTTGTTCCAAACATATATGATGTTATTTTGACTGTGGAACACAAAAGGAGATGTTAATCAGAATGTTCATGCTGCTCTTGTCACTGACAGTTCAAAATTGCCTAGCTCCAAAAAGACTTAAAGAAAATATAGTGCACAAGTCATATGGATTACTTGGTTAATGTCATTGTATGGTAAAGAGCTGTGTGAACATTCTTCAATATTTCTCCCTTTGTGTTCCACAGCACACAAGCAGTTGTTTTTCTCTCTCTTCAAATGTAAAGGCTCATTGTTTATTTACATCATGTTACTTAAAGTATTAATGAAAGCAATTTCTTACTTTTTCTTAACCATGACATGCAGGGAGCAGTTTGAGTCTGTTCTGACAGGTGGATTTGTCGCTAGTTTAGAGGTGTTCCAAACACATGTGAAGGTGTTGAAGAAGTCATTATGACACTCTAAACCTAGAGGAAAATCACAAAAAAAGATATCTTTAATATCTCAACATCTGTTTCTCTTAGATAGCGATGACATTCAATTGAGACATTTCCTTAAAGCTGACTGTGTCATTACCAGTGGCGGGCCATGTATTAAAAGTCTAGGCCTTCAGTGTGATTCATGCCATTAAGAAAACACAGCTTCACAATGAATAAGACACCTTATGCCTTTGGGAATCACACATTATATCGCAGCTAACTAATAATACCAATTGACATTTTAAAAACACATCCACGCACGAAAGCCAGAACTTGAAATGACACTTAATGCTCAAGCCTAATTTTAACTGCAGCATGACTGTTTTGTGAAATGAACATCTCCCGAACAGACATTCAAAACTCATAATTTTTCATATGAACCTACTAAGGAGGTCTGTAATACCTGGAAAAATCTATCTAATTATATTTGCGATTTAAATGTTGCTTGCAATAAATTTCATTTCGTCAGGGTTATGTTGCGTTCCATTCAGGTTGGATGAGGGATATTCCTACTTGATATCTCCAACCATAAATGCATTCCATTCCCCGATATTCGAATTGCAACGCTCCCGCTAGCTTAGCAGGGGTTTGACTCTCATTAGAGAAGTCTCCTAGAAACCCAAGTGATAAACAATACTGCAGCGCTAGTATTTGTGCTTCAGGTGTACGATTATCAAAAGAGATTATAAATGTTTTATACACCTGTTTCTACAGGCATTTGTTAAACAAGCTTTAATATCATGTAATGTGGAAATTAACTCATTTATCATATTACTTAATAAAGTGAATGTTTATCACTTACTTTGTATATCTCCGAGTGTCGACATGTTTGTGTGACATCATGCAACTGCATCTCGGCGAAATCAGAGTTGAGAATTTCTCCACGAGCCTACAAATTGTAATTCTGACTTCAAGATGCATTCCATTGCACTTTTCCTAGTAGGAAGTTGTAAAATCCGACTTTGCGAGTTGAATGGAACGCAGCACTACTTTTCAAAACTTGATCCGACACTGAATGCTCAAGCAGCCTAATTTACACTTAGAAAACTCCTGATGTTGCTATAACAATGCAAAAAGCACTTACCAATATGCATGAAGTGAAAATCAGTCCTCCTTTCATGCAGAACCTCTCGTGTTTTTTTTTTTTTTTTTTTGTTATTAACAATTTTTATTGATTCCACACTCAAATCAACATAAACAGCACATGAAAATATACCCCGCTCCCTCCCTTCTTCCCCCCACCCACCCACGCAACACACAACCCAGTGGTCAGACACAGAATAATAACAGACACACATACAAGCAAAAAAAAAATAAAATACTCCGATATAAAAAAACTAAAAATTGCCCAACAAAAAAGAAAAAGGGTTCCACACATCAATTAATTACATACACTCCATTTAAACTGTCCCTCTCCACTGTTCCTCCCTGGCACCCTCCAAGAAGGCCAAATAAGTGCCCCACTTCTTCTCAAAGGCACCCAAGCTGCCCAGCCACCTATGCGACATCTTTTCAAAGGCCGCCACTGTGCCCAATTCGGTGCACCACTCATGAAATGAGGGTGCACCAGCCAACTTCCATCCCCCAAGGTTCACTTTCCTGCTGATCATCCCACTGGTAAGGACCAAGTTTTCAATGTGTGTGTTCCCTAAGTTAACCCCTGCCCCATCCCCCAAAATACAAAGTCTGGGGCAGAATGAAATCTTGAGTGCTCAGGATCTCACAGACATAATTCTGAACCCTCGACCAAAACTCTTGAATCTTAGTACAATTCCAAAAAACATGGGCTATGTCCCCATCCTCTGATTGGCATCGCCAACAGGTGGGTGTATCTTTAAGACCAAGCCTATGCAATCTAGAGGGATTCAATAAAAACGATGCAGAATCTTAAATTGAATGAGGCGCATCCTTGCATCCCTAGACATAGACTTGGCATTTCTTTAAATCCTACCACATTCTTCATCCTCCAGTACTAAATTCAAGTCTTTCTCCCATAACTTCTTGAGAGATGTCAAAACCCCATCCCCTAGACTCTGAATTAGCCAGGAATAGTACGCTGAAGCCTCGTGACCCTTTCCAAAAGCCGCTAGTACTATCTCAAGAGTGTCTGCAGCTTTAGGGGGCTGTGTACTACACCCAAAGATGGTACAAAGTAGATGGCGCAGCTCTAAGTACCTGAAGAATTGAGATCTGGGAATCCCAAACCGGTGTGTAATATTTTCAAAGGATCTCAATGCTCTATTCTCATACAGGTCACCCAGCATAGCAACTCCCTTCTCAATCCATTCTGTCCAGCAAAAAGGGACTTATTAATACACAGTTTAGGGTTTAACCAAATACTTGCGGCAACGTTCAGGTAAATGTCCGAATTGAGCACGCGGGAAACCCTTGTCCACACTAACTGCAGGTGTGAGATAATGGGATGTGTCTTTATTTCTCCGGGCAGCTTAGTAGAAAGACATTGCAATGGCAAGATAGGGGCAAGAAGTTCTTGTTCAATGCAGAACCAGGGAGGGGCTCTTTCAGGTGGAAGCGACCAATGAGCCAAATGTCTGAGACCGAATGCATAATAATAAAAATAAATCTTGGGTAAGCCTAGCCCACCTTTGTCAATCGGCCTATGTAACTTATTGAATTGTAATCTGGGACGTTTACCATTCCAAATGAAAGACTTTGCTATGCTTTCAAATTGCTTGAAATAAGAGAGGGGGACATCTACCGGGAGAGACTGTAGCAGGTAGTTAAATTTTGGAATACAGTTCATATTAATAACATTAACCTTCCCAATCATCGATAAATGTAATGAAGCCCACCTACCCACATCGCTCGAAAACCGTTTTATTAAGGGGTCAAAATTAACTAACTAAATCAGACAAATTTGTAGGGAATAAAATGCCCAAATACTTAATGCCCTGTTTGGGCCACTGGAAGGTGCCTGGCTGGGAGGCCGTTACTGGACAGTATGCTGTCAGAGCCAATGCTTCGGATTTAGACCAGTTGACTTTGTATCCTGAGAATTTGGAAAAGGAATTAATAATTCTGTGGAGGCAAGGCATAGATTTATTAGGGTCAGAGACAAATAATAAAATATCATCTGCATAAAGCAGCAGCTTATGTGCCACGCCTCCCGCCACCACCCCTGGAAAATCATCCTCCTTTCTTATCGCGACTGCTAATGGTTTCAGGGCAAGACAGAACAATAATGGGGAAAGAGGGCAACCCTGCCGAGTGCCCCTATCCAGAGTAAAATAATCTGAAATTAGTCCATTTGTTTGTACCGCTGCTACAGGGTGTCTATAAAGTAACTTGATCCAACCAATAAACGTACTCCCGATCCCATACCTTTCCAAAATCTTAAAAAGATAATCCCATTCTACCATATCAAACGCCTTTTCGGTGTCAAGTGAGATGGCAGCGACCGGAGACTGATCATTCGCTACTGACCACATGATATTGATGAAACGCCTGATATTGTCAGAAGAGCTACGACCCCGAATAAACCCCACCTGATCTATATGTATAAGAGATGTCATAACCTTACTTAATTGGTTAGCCAAAATTTTAGCCAAAATTTTTACATCTAGCTGGATCAGGGAGATTGGACGGTAACTTTTACACTCGCTTGGATCTTTGTCCTTTTTAAGAATCAGACTGATCCGGGCTTGTGTCATGGTTGGAGGAAGCTTTCCATTCTTTAATGATTCAGTATAAACTTCTAACAAAAGTGGAGCCAGTTCTGTAGCATAAGATCTAAAAAATTCAGCAGCAAACCCATCTGGCCCCGGAGCCTTGCCTGTAGGTAGGGACTTAATTACCTCGTCAAGCTCCTCCAAGTTTATCTCAGAATCAAGAGAATTTTTTTGCTCAGTTGTCAGTTTAGGGAGATCTAATGGTTCCACAAATTTTCTAATATCTTCAACAGTAGACGAAGACGTGGAACTATAGAGATCATGATAGAATTCTTTAAAAGCATTATTAATATCAATGGCTGAGGTAAATATTTCACCACCAGCAGATTTCACTGAGGGAATGGTAGAAAAAGACTCTCTCTGCTTTA
Organism: Myxocyprinus asiaticus; assembly: GCF_019703515.2. Lineage (NCBI taxonomy): Eukaryota > Metazoa > Chordata > Actinopteri > Cypriniformes > Catostomidae > Myxocyprinus > Myxocyprinus asiaticus. Next base: position 17,736,360 of record NC_059355.1, read on the forward strand.
TATATCTAGCCAAAAGCTTCCCTGCTTTGTCACCTGACTCAAAGTATGACTGTCTTGCCCTGAACAACCAAAACTCCAATTTCTGCGACAAAATAGTATTATATCTGTATTTCAATCGGGTCAATTCTCTGACGACATTCGCCGCTTCAGCTCTGCCTCGGCACTTTTAATATTTCCTTCCAACTCCACGAGTTCTCGTGCTTTGGATTTTTTTGATGAATGAGGCATACTGTATGATCCGACCCCTGAGAACCGCCTTAAGTGCCTCCCAAGCCACGCCCACAGAGGATACCGAGGACCAGTTGGTCTCCATATAAACACTGATTTCAGTCTTTAACATTTGTTGGAAATCAGGATTTTGCAAAAGGGACACATTAAGGCACCAGCTATATGATTTCTTTTTCTCTATATGTGGCATATCACCTCTAAACTTACCAGGGCATGATCTGAGACTAAAATGTTTCCAATTGAGCAATCCACAACAAATGAAATGAGGGATTTGGATATCCAAAAAAAATCTATTCTAGAATAAATCTTATGGACTGATGAAAAAAATGTATAGTCCCTACCAGATGGGTTCAAAAGTCTCCAAATATCTGTAAGACCAAGATTTTTACACATCCTGTGAAGCATCAGTGTTGCTCTAGGGGGTTTACACACTTTTGCTTCACTATGATCAAGGACTGAGTCCATCAAAAGATTAAAGTCTCCTCCCAATATTATCTCATGAGGGGTGCCAGCAGTTTGCAACATCCCTTCAAGATCTATAAAAAAAAGCCCTGATCATCAGTGTTAGGTGCGTACATATTAGCCAAAATCAACCTTTGCCCTTGAATTTCAACTAACACAATAATGACTCTCCCTAATTTATCTTTAATCTGTTTGAGACATTTGAATTGTAAGTGTTTATTTAACAATATAATGACTCCCCTGCTCTTACTTGAGCCAGCACTAAAGAAAACATGTCCAACCCATATCTTCCCAAATTTTTCAGCTTCCTGCGGGGAAAGATGCGTTTCTTGAAGAAACACTATATCATATTTCTTACGTTTAAGAAAAGAAATAACCTTCCTTCTTTTTATGGGGTACCCAAACCCATTCACATTCCATGTGGAGAGAGACAATCCACTCATATTAACAACTGCCATATTGATATAATAGAAAAAATAAATTGTGTGTGAAAAACAAAATTATACAGACCACAGTCCCCATTAGTGAAACAATCAACCCCCGAACATCCCCCCAAACAAAACAAACAGAAAAAGAAAAACGTGCGCATTAACCCCGCGCACGACAGCGCCAACCGGCGACAATCCCTCTAAACTCAAAAGGTCCATGAACGCACATTAGTCCCCACGACAACTTTGCCATCGGATTGCTCAATTTTGCCTCACAAATTTGTGAGGCAAAATTACATAACAAAAAATACTTTGTAAAATAAACCCAGCAAATAGGAAGAATGAACACAAAGAATGTGTAGATTCATTCACAGAACTGTCTCAAAGGTGTGATCTTCCACAAAACAAATTCCAGCTGATATAAAACCATTCAGATTCCTCGGACAGACAAACGAATGTTCAGTGAGCCGGCTGTTATGAGTTCAGCGGATGACGTAATCATTCCGATGTCTCGTAAAAAAAAAACTCAAAACAAACTACAGCCAGCAGGAGGAATAAGCATGAAGAACGAACAGATTAATCCACAGCTGTTCCAAAGGAGTGTTATTCAACAAAACCGGCATCCCGGTTCCCCGGATGGTCGAGTCAGTTCACTCGGAGGCCGCATAAACGTATATACTTACACAGTCCGTCAGCTTTATAAAAGACATCCTTTGTGTATGTAGATATTTTGCGGTCATACTCGTAGTGTCCACTCTCAATCTGTCCGGGAACTTCAAAGCAAATGTAATCTTTCATCAATGCAAAAGTTTCTTTAAGGAAAAGTGTTATTCACAAAACAAGCTCCAGCCGCTAGGCGGAGCCAACGCAAAAAACCCAAAATGTCGCCCAGCTTCCTCAAGAGTAAGTACAGCGAGTCAGGCCCACTCACCTGAGAAACATCAAATGGTTTACTCAGACATTGATTCTATAAAAGACATTGCCAGATTTGGACAAGTAAATACTTTGCGACTGACCTTCGTTTCTATTCTCAGTTTGGCCGGAAACATTAGAGCAAACGAGATCTTTTTCTGATGAAAGAGTTTCTTGCATTCCTTGAACCAATCGCGTTTCTCTCATCGAACTTGCAAAGTCCGGGAACAAGAAAATATTTTGGTTCTTCCAAGAAAGCTTCCCTTTGTTCCTCGCCTGGCGCAACATAAGATCTTTATCAGATGATCTCAGAAATCTGGCCAGAATCGATCTGGGCCTATCTCCCTCAGCAGATCTCCGAGCCGGCACTCTGTGAGCTCGCTCGATTTCCAGCTTGTGGCCTGTTATGTCGAGCAGACTCGTCTAGGTATTTCACCATATCTCTACCCTCCTCATGCTCAGGAATTCCAACAATTTGAACGTTATTCCTGCGGCTTCTATTCTCAAGAATATTCTCTATTCTCTATTCTTCAAACTTTTCAAGGAGATGTTCCAAATCAACTTTGGTCGCGGGTGGATTAGCAGTTAATTCCCTCTCCGAAGTTTCCAGAAAATCGATTAGTTTTTCAACATCAGTAACTCTTGTACCTAACTCAGAGAATTTTATTTCCATCGACGTATTACAGCGAGATCCTCCAACTCAGCAAGAAACTTCGTCAACATCACCGACATGTTGGACAACTGATGCTGGATTCCTTCTCCTGCCACGCCATCGACAAATCGAGTCCCCAGTCTGTAGGCCTGTCGGGGCTTTCATCCTGAACACGTAAGTGTTTTTTAATGTCTCCAGAGCCCGAGGATTTTGACTTCTTTGCCATGTTTTGCAACAAAGGACAAATGTGTAACTGGGTTTTTCAAATTTCACCAGAATATAACATGAGAATAATCGAAAATTCAGCAAAGTGCGCAAAGCTCGTCGCTCACACGTCTGCTCCTTGCATGGCGTCACGTGACCCCCGAACATCTCATGTTTTTAAATCCATAAGGATTTCTTTCTCAATGGCGATAGAGGCAGTGATGACAGTCGACTCGTCAGCAAGATCTCACACTCTACGCTTTCAAATTACGTCACTTAAAGCGTGATTGTGTCACTCAAGGCCAGCCAGAAGGCCTCGACTGGGAAATATCCTAAAGATCACACCCAACAAGAACAAATAAATCAATCTGATTGGCTGATGAATCTGACAATCTGACTTTAGTTGCCCATTCATTTGCACTGTTGAGGGATTCTGAAGAAATTCTGAAGGCCTGAGGGGGTGGAGCTCAGACTCACATGCTGCTTCGTCTTCGGGCTTCGGGCATTTGATTTGTGAAGCAGTTGCCACACTTGGCTTGTAAGCATCAAGGAATAAATTCTGACTGGATAAAAATTTTTCTCTATTTGTTTGTAGATTAATTAAGAGTGGAAAGCAATTAAAAATACATTGGCAAAAAGGTGATTGAGTATGAATGGATGAAAAATATTTATTTATTTGGCATGTTAGGCCAGCAGAGAAGGTTTTGCTGGCCCTGAGAATTCGCCACTGGTCATTACCTGCGACACTACCAACATCAAACAGAATTGCAAAAATAATTACTGTTTTAAAACAAAATCTCGTTTTCCAAAATCTCCTTGTCTGACATTGGTCGAACAAACAGATAGTCCCACCCAAACTCATGCCATTGGTTGAGTCAATGTTGCTGTCGGGCTCTTCAAGATGCTCAAAACAAACAAAGGAATATTCTGAGTGCCACAGAGTGTTACATTTTTTTTCAGTAGTTGAAAATCACACATCAGCTGTAAACCTCCTGCATCTCAGGTGTTTCTCCTGAGAAAAACACTCCAGTAATGTCACATATATCTGTCTCCTCTAGATTTTACAAGAGATCTCAACAATCTCTCAAATTGTGCTCAGATTTGACAAGATACTGAAGTCTACCATCAAAAGTCTCAAACATTTCCCATCAAATTCTTTCAAGAGCAAATGATCTGAGATATGCTATCCAACGCACTGCTACCATAGTTACCCATTCATTCCTATGTGAAATGCAGGGAGAAATATCCAATATATTTTGCTATTTTAACAACAAAAAACTCTATCAAAAGCTGCTGTGTAGCTGCAAAGTAAAAAAAAAAAAAAAAACGGGACTGAATTTTTACAGACAGCCAGTCGACAAAAACAAAAGCCAAAAGAAGAGCACTGCGGCTGCAGACGACCATAAAAAAATCTATCATTATCACAACAGTGGTTCCAGCAGAAACATAATGATGAGTTAACACCAGAGAACAAGACAAGATACCTGAGAAAACTTGACATGATCAGAGTGGAGCATTGCTTGGTTTTCATGCTTGAATTAATCAAACATTTCTCTGGGAGTTCAGTTTGGTGAAGTGTTTAATAAATAGGATTTCTGGTGAAATTGCTGTGAAATGATTAGGTACACAGTACAAGGTACAAACATATACTCATCATCTCCATTAGCACTGTCTTTACTGCCAAATGAACTACTTAAGTAAAAATGATTAGGAAAACTGCTTATGGTTGTAGGTCTAATTGTATGCAATTGCATTTTGCTGCATATTATTTTTTTATGTGTTTAAAAATACATATTTCCTCCCCATCGTCATTGAATCCCCATTCGTTGAGACTTTTGTTTACAGTTTCACTGTAGACCTACCAAAGTAAATAAACTTACGATATAAGCCTACTTGCATTGTCCGCTGAGATTGTAAATTGTAATTTAAAAATAATACAGTCTCTTTCATTGAACTTGTATCAGCCATATCACCAATCGAATGACAAAATGTTAACGTGACAAACCTGGAGCACCTAAGAATCTGCTGTATGGCTCGACAGATTGCAGCCACTTATTTAGGCTTCTATTTATGTTGGTTGGCGATGATAATGGTTTTTTTTTTTGGCTTTGTTTAAAGTGCAAAAAACTACAAAACAGCTTTTTGTCATGTTTTCTGTTGTTAGCCAAATCTACTGGATATTTCTCCATGTTTTCTCATAGGAATGAATGAGTAACTATGGTAACAGGGCTTTGCTTTCCCCCACGAGTGGGCGGGGCTTCCTTGCCGATTGTATATAAACTCTTACTGTGTGCAGACAGCTGATTAATTTGTGTCTATTTTATGTCTCCTATGGAATTTTAGGGGGAAAGTCTGAGACAAATTTGATACTTAAATGAAACCTAACTCTAGTTCTTACTTTGATCTGCAAGAACTGAATATAAGAGTGACATCATCACCATCATCTTCATTGACTTCATACTCAGAATCTGCGTCATGAGCTTTTCCTTCCAGTGCACACCGTCTCCTGACAACGAAAACTGAGCTAGAGAGAGAGAGAGAGAGAGAGAGAGAGAGAGACTTATTAAATGTTAAAATATCTTGCTGAAGGCAGGGGAGACTACCAAAAAAAGAATCCGTGTTAGTTCTGCAGTTTCTTCCCTTAAACTCTCACACGAGTATCAAAATCAGTTAAACGAGCAGCATGATACAGGTAGAAAAACCAAAAAGCACAGAGAGAGAGAGAGAGAGAGAGAGAGGTCATCACACACATACACAAACTTTAATCAGACAGTTCACCTCTAAAAAAAAATTCACGACATTCAAAATTTTCCCTTCTAAACGTGTTTGTCAGATAGAATGTCAATGCATGTGTTTGTGTGCACTGATGTTTATATTTCAATAATCAGGTGATCATACGTAGCATATTTAATGCCTTGTTGCACTCATATTTATGCAGAAAATAACTGTGGTCCACTGTGGTTTGGACTCTCAAATTAAATAAAACTAATACATACATTCATACATACATACATACATACATATATATATATATATATATATATAAAAAATAAAAACAACTTACAAAATTAACTCTCTTATGGCTACACTGATCATGGATATTTTCAATTGCTGTTGTGTACAGTATAAGGAACAGTCTTAAAGATTTGGCTGTAGCTCAATATTACATTTATGCATTTGGCAGATGCTTTTATCCAAAGCCACTTACAGTGTACTTATTACAGGGACAATACCCCCGGAGCAACCTGGAGTTAAATGCCTTGCTCAAGCACACAATGGTGGCTGTGGGAATCGAACCAACAACCTTCTGATTACCGGTAATGTGCTTTAGCCCACTACGCCGACCACCACCCCCCCCCCCCTCCTCAATATAATGACTTGTCATGTAAAGTCTTTACAATCTGTGTTTTATAAGTTGCTGTGGAAATATTTAACTCGTTGATTTTCATGTATTTTCAATGGACATTCAAAAATAATCATCTAACAAATAAAGAAATGAAGAAGAAAAATTCCTCAGCATTTGAAATCAACATAAATCATAAAATGAACAGCTCAAAACAATTAAACCAACATATTCATATTTCAGAAAGATTTCGGTTTCAAAGACAATGAAATTCTGAGTGTTTTGAATGAATGAGAAAATGAAATGATTCTGTCCGTTACACATTTAAGCATGCGTATAGGCACAATTTATGGGCAAAACTAACTTAAAGCATTTAAGCGTTAGCATTTAGAGATCAACAGGTTTAGAATTAGAAACAAACATTCAGTCAAGAGTGTCTAAAAGTTTGACTGCTGCTGTAAATACAGACATGTGGCGTGTTACATACGTGCAATGAGTGGAGTCGGTCCACCGCTGAAGTTTACGGTCTCATTTGACTCCAGCGATGTCGGTCAGCTCACACGTTTCGTCTGTGAATGCTATAACACACTACAGTGTTAAATGAGCATTAGTTCTAGCTAACGTTAGCATTGCTCTTCTTCGTAGGTACCGATGTGACAATGGTGTTAGACAATGTATTGCCATATATCGATGTGGATCAGCATGATCGTCTCTGCTGCCCCCGTCAGCTCTGGAATATCATTTGCATCTGGAAAATGTCGGATTTTGAGGTAATTTCTTAAGTTATTTATTACTAATAGGCTATAATGTAATTGCTTTGCCTAAAAACAAAAGTCAGAATTCAAGCGAACAGACTAATACAGTTAAGGACAGATTATTATTGTCCCTCATATCAATAATCTTTGGAGACTGTCTAGGTTTCACGTTATTTCTAAAGAGTTATTACCTTTATTAGAGAACTGCTTAGCGTAAAATAAACCTCAATTATCTAGCAGATTAGAAGGGTTTTTGATTATCAAATTTAGCATGTCCATGAAAACTGTATTTGGCAAACTTGTTTTGTTTCCAAGCAAACAATGTCATGGTTTACACAAAATCCACAACAATCGTTGTGCCAAGCTACTTTGCTCTAAATGAATGAAGACGTATGCCGTTTCATAGAGGTGGAGTTAGATGGGCTATATGTAGACTATAGCTGTGATAACAAAGAAAAGAAAATGACACGTTGCTTTCCGGTTGCATTTGTAAACACCGCTGAAAACTGTCCATTACTTACATACGTTGACTACACACGTAATTTTAAAAACTTAGAGGGAAACTTGTACGAGTTAGTACTTATAGAATAGTATTTTAGAGAGAGGTCTAAACAATTCATAATGTGTTACCTAAAACATAAAAGAAGCAACATCGGCATCACTACTCAGGTTTTTCTCTGTCATCAAATCTTTCAAATCTTGTGTAGGCCATACCGATGTTTACTCTAGTTTTTTGCCTTTGCCAGTCTTTCTGTCTTCTTGCTTCAGACCTTTTTCGCTTCTTCGGCAGTACAGCTACTAAATCTCCCGTAGTCTCTGCTTCTAAAGCACGATAATAAATATGTTCCATTTTGTTCTTATCGCTCTTCACATAACCAAACAACACTGCGCTAAGCATAGCCAAGCGGATCTACATAGACAGCAGCCAATTAGCGCGAGGATTCTCTTCTTCATTTAGTGAAACCCAGCGGGTCATTTCAATATGGCCAAACACACTGAAGGGGAGACACACACCATGTATATTTTTTATAGAAAACTATTATGAGTACAGTCTTCATCTCATGTGAGTGTACATCATTCAGATCACTCTTCACAAATACACAATTCATTCGTTAATGTGTAAAACTTTTTAAATTAGCCCCAAAATACTGAATGCACGTTTAAAATAACAAACAGTGATTCACCGTACACGCAGCTCTTCCTGTCATCACACACACACACATGCTGGTGCAGCTATCACTATGAGGACTCTCCATAGACATAATGATTTTTATACTATACAAACTATAGATTCTATCCCCTAACCCTACCCCTAAACCTAACCCTCACAAAAAACTTTCTGCATTTTTACATTTTCAATAAAACATAGTTTAGTATGTTTTTTTAAACGATTTGAATTATGGGGACACTAGAAATGTCCTCATAAACCACATTTATAGCATAATACCCTTGTAATTACCAGTTTGTAACCTAAAAAAAAAGTCCTCGTAAACCACTTAACACCAACCCCCCCCCCCCCCAATTGTTTTTCTATGTGAACGCGCTGGACGAACGTCCTTGACTGCTGCACCGCGTCTCGCTTTTTCTTCAGTGACTCATGCAGGACAGGCACATTTTTAGACACTGTGTCAAGTTAAAAAGAACTTAAGGTGTCAAAAACGCATGTCGAGACACATGCGTTCTGTTTCATTCGTTGCGCTGCATCTAGATTGTTTTTAAGCCCAGGTGTCACAAATATTTAACGTTCTGAACAAGTTCAGGTTGCAAAGAGGTGACTGTTACAATGTTTAACATTATTCAAGATTCAAGCACTAAGCAAAGTTTCAGCGCTTGAAAAACGGCAATGTTTTTTTCCTTCTGCTATAGTGTGCTGAGGGGCCGCCATGCCTTATATGTTTACTGTTACAGTTACAGTTACAAATGTTGCCTACGATGCTTTCATAAAATACAGCCTTTTGCAACATGGTGAACAATACACTGCAGCATCAGGATATAAGCTCCAGATGAAAGTAAATAAGACAGAAATATATTACAATTGTATACAACAAGTCATCAAAGTAATAATAATCATTATTTATCATATTATAAGGACAAACTGGACAACAATAAATAAATGTTGGGTTATAATATCAATATATACTGTAACAACAGAATTCCAAAATGTTACTGTGTGAAGTAGTTTTGCACACCCTGTTCACACCAAAAATATAAAAAAATATTTGTAAAAATATATGTAGGTAAATATTGCTTTTTTTATCACTGTATTGTGGAAAAACTGGAAAACATGCATTAATTATCTTTAACTAGATTTGTATTTCATTAAACATTTTGAATGTACTTGGCTACAATGGCTGATAGGATAAATTTAAAATTATGATTTAAAAATTATATAATTTATATATAATATTTTTTAAGCAAAAGTTTTTCGAAAAGGGGGTTGGTCGCCCCTGCACACAGACACAGACACACACACACACACACACACACACACACACACACATGCAGTCATGTGTAGTGAAACAGGTCATGGATAAACCCACCACAAAGCTAATGAGGTGACATTTACACTAAAACGCAGAACAGGAAACTAGTAGGAAGCCATGCTCTCTCTCTCTCTCTCTTTATAACTCTTATGTCTATATATTGAGACATCTTTATGTCTCCTCTCTCCCCCTCTCTCCCCCTCTTAAAGTAAAGCAGAAATGCTTAATCACAGTCATAATATATATGTTATTATATATTTATAGCTGTTATAGCTGGAAACATGTTATATTTGTGTGTGTGTGTGTGTGTGTGTGTGTGTGTGTGTGTGTGTGTGTGTGCTCACGGTGAAACAGGGCCTCACATTTCCCAGCATGAGAGAAGCGCTTGTGGTTATGCCCTGAAACCCCTTAACAACTCTATCTACAAAAACTCTATCTATCTATCTATCTATCTATCTATCTATCTATCTATCTATCTATCTATCTATCTACCTACCTACCAACCTACCTATCTATCTATCTATCTATCTATCTATCTACCTACCTACCTACCTATCTATCTATTTTTCTGTCTGTCTGTCTGTCTCTCTGTCTGTCTGTCTGTCTGTCTGTCTGTCTTTATTTTTCTCTGAATGTGGTGTGCAAAATGTATGTCTGTGTCACATCAGGATCACTAGAACAGTAAATGAATTTGGATAAGGCTTCACTTCAACAATTAATTCTCATCAGTTTAGACCAGTGTTTCCCAACCACTGTGCCATGGCACACTATCAAGTTCCACAAAATAAATACATGCATGAAAAAAAAAATAATAATAATTTCAGAGATCCAAACTCCTCACCTATCGGAGAAATTCGACGTTTTGAAACCATATTTGGTCACTTTTGTGATTGTGAAGAGCAATGATTAATATGCAAAAGTGACTGATATTTATACGCGTTAAGGGTTTTTCACATGACTCGAGTCAGCGCTGCAGAATACATTGAGGTTTATGAAGTGACGCCACTTTACACCAAAGTGTTTTTCACACACACGTTTTTGCTTCACCAATAATGTCTTTAAGAGTACTAAGCAACAAGAAATATTTAAAAACTGTCCAAATTTGTGAAGACACATTGAATGTCTCATCATTTCTTTTAATTAAATATTACCTTATTGTTTACAAACATCAGATACCCCAGTTATTGAACTAATTTAAATTCACCAAGAAAACGCTTAGACCTAAACATAAACGAGTCCTTTTATTAATTTCTGCTATCAAAGCAACTGCAAGCTTTTTTTCTCTCTTCCAAATACATGTTTTCAATGTTTATTGTGCACACCTCCCGCTTTTTAACGTGGCAAACTCGTAAAATCGCCCCTCTGTGACGCTTTCCGCAGCTGTTGTCATGTGGAGGGCAATGCGGCGCTTGACGCTGGCGTTGAACGGAGCGTTGACGCCTCGACTCAACTCATGTGAAATGCGCTTTACAAAGAAAGAACATTATTGAAACTCAAAATTATTATTATATGTCTATTATTGTGGTCTTTTCTGATAAAACCATGCTCAGCAGAGTGGCATGTGATGCCATGCAAGGAGCAGACGTGTGAGCGACGAGTTCTGCGCACTTTGCTGAATTTTCGATTATTTTCATGTTATAATCTGGTGAAATTTGTTACACCCAGTTACACATTTGCCCTTTGTTGCAACACATGGCAAAGAAGTCAAAATCCTCGGGCTCTGGAGACATTAAAAGACACTTACGTGTTCAGGATGAAAGCCCCAACAGGCCTACAGACCGGGGACTTGATTTGGATGGCGCGGCGGGAGAAGGAATCCAGCATCAGTTGTCCAACATGTCGGTGATGTTGACGAAGATTCTTGCTGACTTGGAGGATCTCGCTGTAATACGTCGATCAATCACGGCGATGGAAATAAAATTCTCTGAGTTAGGTACAAGAGTGACTGATGTTGAAAAACGGATCGATTTTCTGGAATCTACAGAGAGGGAATTAACCGCTAATCCACCCGCGACCAAAGTTGATCTGGAACGTCTCCTTGAAAAGCTTGGAGATTTTGAAAATAGAAGCCGCAGGAATAACATTTGAATTGTTGGAATTCCTGAGCATGAGGAGGGCAGAGATATGGTGAAATTCCTAGACGAGTTTTTCCCGAGTCTGCTCGACATAATAGACCACAAGCTGGAAATCGAGCGAGCTCACAGAGTGCCAGCTCACAGATTTGCTGAGGGAGATAGGCCCCGATCGATTCGGGCCAGATTTCTGAGATCATCCGATAAAGATCTTGTGTTGCACCAGGCGAGGAGCAAAGGGAAGCTTTCTTGGAAGAACCATAATATTTTCTTGTTCCCGGACTTTGCGAGTTCGACAAGAGAGAAACGCGATCGGTTCAAGGAATGTAAGAAACACTTACATCAGAAAAAGATCTCGTTTGCTCTGATATTTCCTGCCAAACTGAGAATAGAAAGGAAGGTCAGTCGCAAAGTATTCACATTTCCAAATCTGGCAATGTCTTTTATAGAATCAATTACTGAGTAAACCATTGGATGTTTCTCATGTGAGTGGGCCTGACTCGCTGTACTAACTCTTGTGGATGCTGGGCGACATTTTGGATTTTTTGCGTTGGCTCCACCGTGCGGCTGGAGCTTGTTTTGTGAATAACACTTTTCCTTAAAGAAACTTTTGCATTGATAAAAGATTACTTTTGCATTGAAGTTCCCGGACAGATTGAGAGTGGACACAGCGGATGACCGCAAAATATCTACATGCTGCTCACACAAAGGATGTCTTTTATAAAGTTGACGGATTATGTAAGTCATAGTATATACTTTTATGCAGCCTCCGAGTGAATTGACTTGAATTGAATTGACGGGGAACCGGGACGCCGGTTTTGTTTCTTTTTGTATTGGTTCCGCCTAGCGGCTGGAGCTTGTTCTGTTGAATAACATTCCTTTGGAACAGCTGTGGATTAATCTGTTTGTTCTTCATGCTTATTCTGCCTGCTGGCTGTAGTTTGTTTTGAGTTTTTTTTTTACGGGACATTGGAATGATTACGTCATCCGCTGAACTCATAACAGCCGGCTAACTAAACATTTGTTTGTCTGTCCAAGGAATCTGAATGGTTTTATATCAGCTGGAATTTGTTTTGTGGAAGATCACACCTTTGAGACAGTTCTGTGAATGAATCTACACGTTCTTAGTGTTCATTCTTGCTATTGACTGGGTTTATTTTACAAAGTATTTTCTGTTATGTAATTTTGCCTCACAAATTTGTGAGGTAAAATTGAGCAATCCGATGGCAAAGTTGTCGTAGGGACTCGTGGGCGTTCATGGACCGTTTGAGTTTAGAGGGATTGACGCCGGTTGGCGCTGTCGTGCACGGGGTTAATGCGCACATTTTTCTTTTTTCTGTTTGTTTTGTTCGGGGGGATGTTCGGGGGTTGATTGTTTCACTAATGGGGAATGTGGTCTATATAATTTTGTTTTTGACACATAATTTATTTTTTTTTCTATATCAAAATGTCAAATGTTAATATGAGTGTACTATCTCTCTCCACATGGAATGTGAATGGGTTGGGGCACCCCATAAAAAAGAAGGAAAGTTATTACTTTTCTTAAGCGTAAGAAATATGATATAGTGTTTCTTCAAGAAACACATCTCTCCCCGCAGGAAGCTGAAAAATTTGGGAAGATATGGGGTGGACATGTTTTCTTTAGTGCTGGCTCAAGTAAGAGCAAGGGAGTCATTGTATTGGTAAATAAACATCTACAATTCAAATGTCTCAAACAGACTAAAGATAAATTAGGAAGAGTAATTATTGTGTTAGTTGAAATTCAGGGGCAAAGGTTGATTTTGGCTAATATTTACACACCTAATGCTGGTGATCAGGGCTTTTTTATAGATCTTGAAGGGATGTTGCAAGCTGCTGGCACCCCTCATGATATAATATTGGGAGGAGACTTTAATATTTTGATGGATTCAGTCCTTGATCACAGTGAAGCAAAAGTGTGTAAGCCCCCTAGAGCAACACTGACACTTCAGAGGATGTGTAAATATCTTGGTCTTACAGACATTTGGAGACTTTTGAACCCATCTGGTAGGGACTATTCATTTTTTTCATCAGTCCATAAGATTTATTCTAGAATAGATTTTTTTTTAATATCCAAATCCCTCATTTCATCTGTTGTTGATTGCTCAATTGGAAATATCTTAGTCTCAGATCACGCCCTGGTGAGTTTAGAGATGTTGCCACATATAGAGAAAAATAAATCTTATAGTTGGTGCCTTAATGTGTCCCTTTTGCAAAATCCTGACTTCCAACAAATGTTAAAGACTGAAATCAGTGTTTATATGGAGACCAACTGGTCCTCGGTATCCTCTGTGGGCGTGGCTTGGGAGGCACTTAAGGCTGTTCTTAGGGGTCGGATCATACAGTATGCCTCATTCATCAAAAAATCCAAAGCACAAGAACTTGTGGAGTTGGAAGGAAATATTAAAAGTGCAGAGGCAGAGCTGAAGCGCTGTATGTCAGCTGACAGCCTCAGAGAATTGACCTGACTGAAATACAGGTATAATACTATTCTGTCGCAGAAAGTGGAGTTTTGGTTATTCAGGGCAAGACAGTCATACTTTGAGTCAGGTGATAAAGCAGGAAAACTTTTGGCTAGATATATAAAGCAGAGAGAGTCTTTTTCTATCTTTCCCTCAGTGAAATCTGCTTGTGGTGAAATATTTACCTCGGCTATTGATATTAATAATGCTTTTAAAGAGTTCTATCTTGATCTCTATAGGTCCACGTCTTCGTCTACTGATGAAGATATTAGGAACTTTGTGGAACCACTAGATCTTCCTAAACTGACGACTGAGCAAAAAAATTATCTTGATTCTGAGATAACCTTGGAGGAGCTTGTTGAGGTAATTAAGTCCCTGCCTACAGGCAAGGCTCCGGGGCCTGACGGCTTTGCTGCTGAGTTTTTCAAATCTTACGCTACAGAACTGGCTCCACTTTTGTTAGAAGTCTATACTGAATCATTAAAGAATGGAAAGCTTCCACCCACCATGACACAAGCCTGGATCAGTCTGATTCTAAAAAAGGATAAAGATCCAAGCGAGTGTAAAAGTTACCGCCCAATTTCCCTGATCCAGTTAGATGTAAAAATTTTGTCCAAAATTCTGGCTAATCGATTAAGTAAAGTTATGACATCTCTTATACATATAGATCAGGTGGGGTTTATTCGAGGCCGTAGTTCTTCTAATAATATTAGGCGTTTCATCAATATCATGTGGTCAGTAGCAAATGAACAATCTCCGGTTGCTGCCATCTCTCTTGACGCCGAAAAGGCGTTTGATATGGTAGAATGGGATTATCTTTTTAAGATTTTGGAAAGGTATGGGTTCGGGAATACATTTATTGGTTGGATTAAGTTACTTTATAGACACCCTGTAGCAGCGGTACAAACAAATGGGTTAATTTCAGATTATTTTACTCTGGATAGGGGCACCCGGCAGGGTTGCCCTCTTTCCCCATTATTGTTCTGTCTTGCCCTGAAACCATTAGCAGTCGCGATAAGAAAGGAGGATGATTTTCCAGGGGTGACGGCGGGAGGTGTAGCGCATAAGCTTCTGCTTTACGCAGATGATATTTTATTATTCATCTCCGACCCCACTAGATCCATGCCTTGCCTCCACAGAACTATTAACTCCTTTTCCAAATTCTCAGGATACAGAGTCAATTGGTCTAAATCCGAAGCTTTGGCTTTGACAGCGTACTGTCCAGTAACGGCTTTCCAGCCGGGCGCCTTCATGTGGCCCAAATAGGGAATTAAGTATTTGGGAATTTTATTCCCAGCAAATTTGTCTGATTTAGTTAGAGTTAATTTTGATCCCTTAATAAAAAAGTTTTCGAATGATGTGGACAGGTGGGCTTCATTACACTTATCGATGATTGGGAAGGTTAATGTTATTAAAATGAATTGCATTCCAAAATTTAACTATCTGCTACAATCTCTCCCTGTAGTTGTCCCTCTCTCTTATTTTAAGCAATTTGATAGCATAGTGAAGTCCTTCATTTGGAATGGTAAACGTCCCAGGTTAAATTAAATTAAATTACATAGGCCGATTGACAAAGGTGGGTTAGGCCTACCCAAGATTTTATTTTATTATTATGCATTCGGTCTTAGACATTTGGTTCATTGGTCGCTTCCACCTGAGAGAGCCCCTCCCTGGTTTTGTATTGAAAAGGAAGTTCTTGCCCCTATCTCACCACTGCAAAGCCTTTCGATTAAACTAGCTGGAGAGGTTAAGTCGCACCCCGTTATTTTGCATTTGCACTCGATATGGACAAAAGTGTCCAGAGTGTTTAATTCTGATATTTATTTAAACGTAGCCTCGAGCATATGGCTAAACCCTAAACTATGTATTAATAAGTCCCCTTTCTGTTGGTCAGATTGGATTGTGAGGGGGGTTAATACACTTGGTGACCTGTATGAGGGTGGAGTATTGAGGTCTTTTGAAAATTTGATTCAACATTTTGGGATTCCCAGATCTCAATTTTATAAGTATTTACAGCTGCGCCACCTGCTCTGCTCTGTTTTTGGGAGTAGCATACACCCCCCTAGAGCAGCAGATACTCTGGAAGTGGTGACTGCTGCTTTTGGGAAGGGTCATGAGGCATCAGTGTATTACTCCTTGTTAATTCAGAGTCTTGGGGACCGAGCTTTAAATTCTCTTAAAAGATTATGGGAGAAAGATTTAAACTTGGTATTGGAGGATGGAGTGTGGGCAAGGATTCTAAAAAACATAAAGTCTGCATCTAGAGATGCAAGGGTTCACCTTATGCAATTTAAGATTTTACCCCCTCTAGATTGTATAGGCTTGGTCTTAAGGACACACCCATCTGCTGGCGATGCCATACTGAAGATGGAGACACCATCCATGTTTTTTGGGGGTGCCTTAAGATCCAAGAATTTTGGCTGAAGGTGCAAAGTTTTGTGTGTGATGTGTTGGGCACTCAGGTCTCATTCTGCCCCAGACTCTGCATTTTGGGAGATAGGGAGGTCATGGATTTGGTAGATAAGTACATGAAGGACTGGGTTTTGACCGGTGTGATGATTGGTAGACAGGTTATTTTGAGGAGTTGGAAGTCGGATGGAGCACCCTCGTTCCCGGAGTGGTGCGTGGAGATAGGGAGGGTGGCTGCCTTCAAGGAGGGGTCGAGCATTAGGACGGGGGTTAGGGAAACTTACAATAAGAAATGGGGCAATTATTTACCATTTTTGAGGGAATCTCGAGGTGGGGCGGTGGAGGGAGTTATTTAGAGTTTTTTATTTTTTTATTTTTTTTTAATTAATATTATACTTGTTTATTGTATCTTATTTTATGTTGTTGTTTTAGTTTTCTGTGTGTGTGTGTGTCTATATTCTATTGACCACAGGGGTGTTCGTGGGGGGGTCAGGGTGGGTTGAGAGTTTGGTAGGGGGAGGGGATATAGTGGGGGTTTAATGTTAAAAGTTTTTGATTCATTATATAGATGTTGTTGTATTTCTTGTGTTAATTTATGAATCAATAAAAAATGTTAATAACAAAAAGCCATGCTCAGCAGTTTAAATAGGCTACTGTATGAAAATTATACCGTAGATCTGCTTTGTGTTTATAATTCTTATACTGAAGTCAGTAGATTTGTAGCCATGCAAGTTTTAATGAAGGAGAAGGTAAGGATGTTATTGAAACTCACTATTATTAGACTATTATTGTTGTCTTTTTGGATGAAAAATAATGCTCAGTCTGAAGGAAGACTATAGATCTGCTTTGTTTTTTTAATGCTTAAACACTATAAAGTCTCTTGGTAGATTTCGGTCATGAACGACTCAAAATGATTCACTGACTCACTCATAGCACATAAGACGCTCATTTGTCACCACCTAGTGACATTTCCAGAAGGGGTCACTGAACTAATCAGTTAATAAAATTGAACAAATTTGTGAAACAGAAGCAAGCCTCATCAAAATACTCTTTATTTTGCAGCTAATTCTGCACAAATGTAAACTTGAATAAACTTGAATCACTAAAATAGCTGGAATTGGTGCTTTTAGCTTATTCTTTAAAAAAAATATCCCCAGAAAAAATTTTCATGGACCAGTGATTGTCTTACCTTTTTCGCCCCTCATGAGTTTGCATCCCTGTAATTTGTTGTGGCATTGCAAGAACAAATCTACAAATTAGAAAAGAAGCAAATTTGTTGTTTTTTCATTATGCATTCAGCCCTCTTGCCACATGTGACTTCACATAGCGTAGCCTACCTATGTGATTTATTTATTTATTATTATTTTTTTTGCATAGCCGAATTTCAAACATTACAAGTAAACACATTACTAAGACGGACAGAAAACATGGACAAGTTCTTGAAAAGGAAAAATATTCACGATGGTTAGCCTATGTGGGATAGTGGTGTGCCGTATAATTTTATAGTCGTGAAAAGTGTGCCGTGGCAGAAAAAAGGTTGTGAAACACTGGTTTAGACACATCGCGAGCTGACCTCACATCTGAGGGGGCTGCACCTGTTATTTCTCAGCTCATGTCAATGTGAAAAATCAACTGTGGTGGTTTAGGTGTGCTGCTTTCAGAAAAACAAAACTCTGGATCAGTAGCAGCATGATCAGTTGATGCTGATATTAGTTAATGGTTTCCAGATAAGTGACTGAATCATTGAGAAAAACTCTAAGGAAGGGGTCAGCAAACATAGTTTGCCATCACATGAAGGGTTAAGCAATGGCACACCAGCGATAAGAGCAAAAGAGAATAATAATTAATGTATTAATAATGAAGTGTATTAATTTTACTGTATTTAGTCCCTCACTGCTCACCAAACTAACTTTTGCAGTATTTTTCTTATTGTCACAGTTTTATTTAATTATGAGCTGTTTTAGAAGCCAAACTGTACACTGTAGAATCCAGTGGGTCAAACATTGCCACTCGTGCACACAACAGTGATGTAGTTTGGTCTGCTTTTTGCTCTAAGAATAATACTTTGCATAGAGATTTGAAAAGGAGATGATCAGAGTATAGATATAGTAGGGCTGGGATGATTCATCGACGTAATCGACATCATCGATTACAGAAATACGTCAATTTGCATAACATGCGTTGGCACATCGCAATGGAGTAATTAAAATGGCTGCGCCCGATTTAAGTATGGATTCCCCCGAAGAACAAGCTGCAGCTAAAAAAAGCTCGCCTACGGTCATCTAAAGCGTGGGAGTATTTTAGCCAGAGACCCAACAGTGTGGTGCTGTGTAAGCTATGCAAATTGGAAATGGCTTATCACAGCAGTACAACCGCCATGAATGAACACTTGAAGCAAAAGCATCCCAGAGCGCTTTGTCAAGACGGCAGCAAGGCAGCACCGTAAGTCCTGTTTAGTTTTTGTCCCCACCCAAGCATGACATATTAGTATTACAACATGTGTTTCTGTTAGTAGTAGTCACTTTAAATAGATTTTCTAAATGTTTCCTCATCGCACCCATGTTAAAAGTAATTTCTGCACTCCTGCTAACGTAGGGTGACCATACGTCCTCTTTTTCCCAGACATGTCCTCTTTTTCGGACCTTAAAAAAGCGTCTGGCTGGGATTTCTAAATTTGCGAAAATGTCCGGGATTCGGCTTTAGTTGCATTATGATGTGCATCTGGTCTAATACTTCATTATGTGTGCACGCATATTTGCATTGCTTTAACCCCTCTTTGTAAGTCCCGCCTTCTCGCACACCAATTGGTTGATTATAAGAGGCTTGCAGCAATTATTGGCCAAATTCCTGCCTGTCAATCTCTCCGCGAACACGCGAAGCGCTGTTGTGTTCGGCATCAAACAGTTGCTTGACAGCAGCAGCAATAGACAGCTGAGTGGAAAACATGCCCAAACGAAAGTGCAAATTTACACAAGATTTGCACAAAAATTCCCATGCTTTCGTCCAGGTCGACATCCGTGGGAAGCAGAATGTATGACATGTAAAGCTGGCACTTATGTGTCAGTTGCTAATGAAGGTGCACATGATTTAGAAGCACACATTAGCTCTGCCAAGCATAAAGGTTCAGCAAAAGGTGAAAGTTCATCAGGTAAATTAACGGACTACTTTTTGCAACCAGGTATTGTTATCACATTGCTTCATTTTCCATGGCCATTCAAAATAATACTAATAGTTAATGAAGGTACACTCATGGCATCAAATATTTTATTTTAGTACATGGACATTCAAAAGAATATTGGACATTTTTATTTATATATATATATATATATATATATATATATATATATATATATATATATATATATATATATATATATATATATATTTGTTATGCTAATAGAGTGTCTTTTTCACTGTATTAAAGTTTGCATTCATAGTAACACTGTTTTTTGTTGCAGAATAATGCCCTGCAGTGCACACTTTGTTTCTTGTACATTTGTTTGTGTTTAAGAGAAGATGATTTAATAAAATATTGAAATATTGAAGTTTTTTATATTTATTTTGGATTAATTAATTGTTATATTAATCAAGTAATAATTATAAAAAAATCTTTAGAATAATCAGCAAATTAGTCGTTAGATTAATCGACTAATCGGAAAAATAATCGTTAGATTAATCGATAATCGTTAGGTGCAGCCCTAATGATAACAGAAATCACCCAAATGGCCCCGATCAAAAGTTTACATACCTTGAATGTTTGGCCTTGTTACAGACACACAAGGTGACACACACAGGTTCAAATGGTAATTAAAGGTTAATTTCCCACACCTGTGGCTTTTTAAATTGCAATTAGTGTCTGTGTATAAATAGTCAATGAGTTTGTTAGCTCTCACGTTGATGCACTGAGCAGGCTAGATACTGAGCCATGGGGAGTAGAAAAGAACTGTCAAAAGACCTGCATAACAAGGTAATGGAACTTTATAAAGATGGAAAAGGATATAAAAAGATATCCAGAGCATTGAAAATGCCAGTCAGTACTGTTCAATCACTTATTAAGAAGTGAAAAATTTGGAGATCTCTTGATACCAAGCCAAGGTCAGGTAGACCAAGAAAGTTTTCAGCCACAACTGCCAGAATAATTGTTCGGGATACAAAGAAAAACCCACAGGTAACGTCAGGAAAAATACAGGCTGCTCTGGAAAAAGACGGTGTGGTTGTTTCAAGGAGCACAATATGACAATACTTGAACAAAAATGAGCTGCATGGTCAAGTTGCCAGAAAGAAGCCTTTACTGCGCCAATGCCACAAAAAAGCCCGGTTACAATATGCCCGAAAACACCTTGACACGCCTCACAGTTTCTGGCACACTGTAATTTGGAGTGACGAGAACAAAATAGAGCTTTATGGTCACAACCATAAGCGCTATGTTTGGAGAGGGGTAAACAAGGCCTATAGTGAAAAGATGGTGGTGGCTTACTGATGTTTTGGGGGTGTGTGAGCTCTAAAGGCACGGGGAATCTTGTGAAAATTGATGGCAAGATGAATGCAGTATGTTATCAGAAAATACTGGCAGACAATTTGCATTCTTCTGCATGAAAGCTGCGTATGGGACGCTCTTGGACTTTCCAGCACTACAATGACCCTAAGCACAAGGCCAAGTTGACCCTCCAGTGGTTACAGCAGAAAAAGGTGAAGGTTCTGGTGTGGCCATCACAGTCTCCTGACCTTAATATAATCGAGCCACTCTGGGGAGATCTCAAACGTGCGGTTCATGCAAGACGACCAAAGACTTTGCATGACCTGGAGGCATTTTGCCAAGACGAATGGGCAGCTATACCACCTGCAAGATTTGGGGCCTCATAGACAACTATTATAAAAGACTGCACGTTGTCATTGATGCTAAAGGGGGCAATACACAGTAATAAGAACTAAGGGTATGCAGACTTTTGAACAGGGGTCATTTCATTTTTTTTCTGTGTTGCCATGTTTTGTTTTATGATTGTGCCATTCTGTTATAACCTACAGTTGAATATGAATCCCATAAGAAATAAAAGAAATGTGTTTTGCCTGCTCACTCATGTTTTCTTTAAAAATGGTACATATATTACCAATTCTTCAAGGGTATGCAAACTTTTGAGCACAACGGTACATATGATTTTTTTTTTTTTTTTTTATGTAATATGTTTATTACTAAATGCTTTGGCAATATTGTACATTGTATACAGTCATGCCAATAAAGCTAATTTGAATCTAAATGAATTTAATTGAATAAAAAGAGATCAGAGTATAGATAGAGAGATCAGAGTATAGAAACAGAGATCAGAGTATAGAGAGAGAGAGAGAAAGATGAGTATATAGAGAGAGATCAGATAATAGATAGAAATTAGTGTGTATATATAGAGAGAGAGATCAGAGTACATAAAGAGAGATCAGATTACAGATAGAAAGTGATCAGAGGATAGAAATAGAGAGATCAGAATATAGATAGAGAGATCAGAGTATAGACAGAGAGATCAGAGAACAGATAGAAATTAGAGTATATAGAGAGAGATCAGAGTGTAGGTTCTACTGGTTGTTTAGATCAGTGTTACTATCAGAAATAATTAATAATTATTTCTTTAGTTATTAATTAATATTTAAACCAAAACACTTCTCTTTGAAATATGACAAAGTTTATTTATGCAGTAATATCAATTAATAATCAATGCAATGCAGTCAATAAACGCGTGTCTCCGCTTGTACGATAACTTAGGGACAAAGCTGAGCTTTATCACGAAGTTATCTACTAGCCAAAAGTGTGTGCGAGAATGTTTGTGAGGGGTCGTGTGTGTGTGGTTAGTACGAGAGAGAGAGAATAAAGTGGCGGCACCAAAGCCGGTTTCGCGATCGTGGGAGAGAAAGCATCTGTTAGTTTATCACTCAGAGACACGGTGGATGGCTCGTAAACCGTCCCGCGGTCTTTGGTTCTTAAATGGATAAACTCAGTTTGCCAGTCTCACCCACAATGGCGGAAATACACAACAGTCCAATGTGGTTGGACTACAACACGGCAGATCTCATTCGTGATAACAGTACATTACAGTAATATCTTGAGTATTATTAGCAGCAATGAGCGGCTCGGCGGTCCGTAAACTGTACAAGCAATAACCTTGATACACAAGAATAACACACTATAATATTCTGTCTCTGCCCAGACGTAAACCTCTTACTTGAATTGCATGAGGACGCAGGTAGAATGTGTGTTCATCTGTCGTTTGACTCCGACTCGGTTCCTCGAGGCTCGGGTGATGACAGGAGGCCATTTCCTCGCTCTGTCAGCGGGTGGTATGGCTGCTGATTCTCGGCGGGCTGGTCGGAGAATCAGCGACGTCGACTTGATTGAAGAGGGAAGAGAAATATTTTTCTCTGCACTTCTGCAGGCAAACGAATGAAGTTGCGGATTGCTTAGCGGTCTCCTTCGGATCCATTACAGTGTTCGGTGGAACACAGAGTAATCTCAACTCGTCCAGCGAGATGGAGATTGTATGGCCACAGTTTCAATTCGGATGTTACTTCCTTGTGCCACGAGGCTATACCTGAGAGCAGCGATGAGCTGCGTCTACACATGGCGAACAAAGTTGCTGGAAGCAAATCCCGGAAGGATCTCAGAGTTATTTCTACTCCCAATGATGTCATGGTTGAGGGCCGTTCTGTTGTGTGCCTCATCCAATAGGAGTTGAGAGGTCGATCCTATAGTGAGCAAGGCTTCATGGGATTTGAAGTCTGTTTTGGACTCCCTTTGATTGATTTTGGCGCGGTTTTTTCAGTAAGATTTATGACTGTGTGTGGGCCTCAGTCAGGTTTTACGACTGTGTTAGGCCTGCCTTTGTCATCTGAATACATGAGGCCCAACAAGAGAATAGATAGAGAGATCAGAGAATAGATAGAAATTAGAGTATACATAGAGATATCAGAGTATAGATAGAGAAAGATCAGCGGGACTGTCCTCAGCTGGTTCAGGTCATATCAAAAAGTAGGGGTTACTATGTAAATATAGGCAACTGTGAATCTGAGTGGTCATCCATTACATGCAGAGTCCCACAAGGCTCAATTCTTGCACTGCTCCTGTTCAACCTGTTTATGCTCCCACTAGGCCAAATTATGAAAAAGAAACAAATTGCATACCATAGCTATGCAGACGATGCACAGATCTATCTAGCCCTATTGCCAAATGACTACAGCCCCATAGACCCTCTGTGCCAGTGCATTGATGGAATTAACAGCTGGATGTGCCAAAACTTCCTTCAGTTAAACAATGATAAGACAGAGGTCATTGTATTTGGCAACAAAGGCAAAATTCCAAAGGTGAATACATACAGTACCTTGACTCCAAGGGCCTAAAGACAAAAAAATCATTTTATGATATACGTCTTATACGTCTGTCTGGAAACCCCAAAATTGCAGATTGAGCTCTGAATACAGTAAAAAACAAAACTCTATTTACAGTGTCTACTCAGGTTTATTTTCCACATGTTCTGATAGCTTCAATTACTTTGAATATTACCAAATAAAATAGTTAGTCAAATCATTTGTGGCATATAAGTGCAATTTGCCCTGCCTCTGCATATTTAAAATGTCAAATAAGGTATAAAAACTTTGAAGTTTTTATTGGTCTGACTGACCAATAATACACATAAAGAGCTCATAAATAACTCATGTAAAGACTTAAAGTACAGTCACAGCACAAACCCTTCCATTTCACACACAGGTTAGCCATATATATATAACTTTAGCTATTGAACATATACATCTGTAAAACGCTTTACACACCTCCGTCATTAAATCAGAAAACATGGCATTTCATATTTCATGTCAATATAAAGATAACATGCTGAATGTGGTGTAGGGTCTAGCTTACTCTTTAACCTAGCTACTGTAACAATGAAAAAATGTTTTCACATTCACATGGAAATTCGGGATAAATTAAACATTAGATTAGATGAACATACCTCTCAAATAACAGCTTTCTTTTTGACCACAAATCGACGTCGTCAACTCATTGGAAGTTGGAGGTAGACGCTAACTCGTGTCAGCTTCGTGCTTCTGACCGACCATTATACTCCAGACCTGGTGCCCGCTGCCCGTGACCTGCGGCACCTGCCTGGCCACCCGCGGCCTGCCCCTCCCCCCACTGATCAAAGATCAGCTCACACAGCTTCAGTCCCACCACTACTATAATGGTCAGAAATATAAAACTGACCCTGGGTCAGTGTGGCTCTAAATCAACAAATGACCTGAGATGTCATCTTTGATTGACAGGTGTTTCTATTGGTTCTTCGTTCTTGTGTTGATGAACATGATGAACTACCAATCAGTTCTGGGGTGGCCACAGGGTGGCCAATGAGATTTCAGGGGTGGCCCAGGCCACCACAGGCCACCCCCTAAAATCGCCACTGCACACCCGGATGTAGTGGTGTCTTGATTAGAATGTGAGGATGTCCTTGTGATATCGGAGACATCCGCAGAAGGATGGTGCAAATAATAGTCTGCAGACTTTGAATGGGAAAACCATGTCTCTCTTAGTGTCTCCACTCAGACAGGGGCACCCCGAGTTTAGGAAAAGACAGATAGCAGATACTTTTAGTTCAGATTAGACATTCATTTTTCTTTTATTTTCTTGTTTTATATACACAGTGTAGGCTTTGGTTGATCATGGGTACACTGATATCTGCCTTTGAGACTAAAATTAAAGGAAAAGAAAGTCAATAATGATTTGGATCATTTCATGTTCTCTGCTTTTTCAATTCGCTGAAGTCGTGCTCTTAATACCTGATTTTCCTGATTTTTATGCTATTTTATTCTTTTTATTTTATTTTTATGTAACTTTTTCTCAATGTATTACTTTTTATTCTTATTTCATGTACATAATTGGTTTTTATTTTTTTTATGTATCTTGTATTTTCTTAAAGATTTATATGTAAAGCACTTTAAATTGCCATAGTGTATGAAATGTTCTATATAAATAAACGTGCCTTGCCTTGCCTATAGATTTGGAATTCAGAGCATAGATAGAGAGAGATCAGAGTATAGATATAGAGAACAGATAATAGATAGAAATTAGATTATATATAGAGACATCAGAGTATAGAGAGAGAGAGAGAGAGAGAGAGAGAGAGAGAGAGAGAGAGAGAGATCAGAGAATAGAAAGAAATTAGAGTATAGATAGAGTGATCAGAGTATAGATAGAAAGAGATCAGAGAATAGATAGAAATCAGAGCAGGGGTCGGCAACCAATGGCACGTGTGCCAGCATTGGTATGCGGAGGGGTAATCACAATGACGAGAGAGGAGTAGACTATTTTATTCATATGAAATTCCACATCTACATTCCAATCTACATCTTAATGTAATCCTTTGTCATGATCACGCAGTGTGTTTTCATGAGCTGAATGGGAGGCTAAACAAAAATATAAAATGTGACGAGACCCAACAGACTCGTACAGTGCGTGCAAGCCATTTGCGCATCACGAGCCGGCAGCACCTCACTTTTGGTTAATCACATGAGTCAACGCGCCCGCTTTGCTTCGGTCAGGCTGCGTGGATGACAACCTAAATTCCATGTTTCATTTGTATCTTTTTGCTTTCAGAACAACACGTCATGTAATAAGGAAAACACCACTATTAATCCTTGAGATTTCCAAGCCAGCATACAGGTACACCATCCTTAAACCATGGTCACACTCAAAATTACGTACGTAATTACGAGAAAACGTAATCTGATAAAAATCTGAATCTATTCAAAATATAAATTATAGCACAGCCATTGACCAGGAAAATAAAAAATGGCACTCCATGTCAAAAATTTTGCCAACCCCTGAATTATAGATAGTGAGATAAGAGTATAGATAGGAAGAGATCAGAGTACAGATAGATAGAGAGATCAGAGAATAGATAGAAATGAGAGTATAGATAGAAAAAGATCAGAGTATAGATAGATCAGAGAATAGATAGAAATTAGAGGAGGCATTTTTGGAATAAAGGATTAACCAGATAATTACCTTAATGTGGATATAAATGTGGTCAACTTACAGTCGAGCTCCACTATAAAATCATCACTTCTTTGGTCAGGAATTAAACATCAAACTCAGGTTGATTTATAAATTCTTACATGTGAATTGTGTGAAACATTTGTTGTTAATGTGATCAGTCATTTCAAACAGACATTTGAAGAAGTGGAAAATGTGTATGATATAGTTAATGCTCTTTATAAGCTTAGATTTCTAAGACGTGCACAATTAACGGAGACTGCAAACGGAGTCGAGAATGCGGCCATCCGATCTGAACTTAAAATCACCACACGCATTTTCATTCATAAGGTTTACACTGAAGAAATATTGGCTTCACGGATTCATCATTGCTTTGTAATTTTCTATATGCTGGTGCGGGTCCTGATGCTGCGATACCACCTGCCTGATGGTAGCAGTGAGAGCAGCCCATGGCTCGGGTGGCTGGAGTCTCTGATGATCCTCCAAGCTTTTTTCACACACCGCCTGGTATAGATGGATATAGAGGGAGGGAAGCTCACCTCCGATGTTGTATCTGGCAGTTCTCACCACCCTTTGCAGGGCTTTGCGGTTGAGGGCGGTGCTGTTGCCATACCAGGCAGTGATGCAGCCAGTCATACAATGGCATCATCAGTGGAGCAGTTGTTGCTGTATGCAAACTGCAGTGAGTCCAGTGAAGCGGGCAGCACAGAGCAGATGTAATCTCTGATTAGTCTCTCAAAGCATTTGCTGATGATGGGGTTCAGAGCAACAGGACGCCAGTCATTTAAGCAAGTGATTTTGGATTGCTTTGGTACAGGCACAATGGTGGATGTTTTAAAGCATGTGGGGACCACAGACAAGGAGAGGGAAACGTTGAAAATGTCCGTAAAAACACCAGCCAGTTGGTTCGCGCACGCTCTGATGATGCGGCCCGGAATGCCTTCTGGACCCACAGCTTTACGGATATTCATCCATTGGAAGGATCGGGTTACATCTGCTACAGAGACGGAGAGTGAACTAACCTCTGTAGCTTCGGCTGCAAGAGCTATCTCCGCGAGGGCAGTGTTATTTCCCTCAAAACGAGCATAAAAAGTATTTAGCTCATCCGGTAGAGAGGCAGCGGTGTTCACAGCGGAGTTTTTATTCCCTTTGAAGTCTGTGATGATATTAATTCCCTGCCACATGCTTCTAGAGTCGGTGGTGTTGAACTGTCCTTCAGTTTTGTCCCTGTACTGGCATTTGGCTGATCTGATAGTTTTGCGGAGGGCATAACTGGCTTGTTTATGCTCCTCCGCTTTCCCGGAATTAAAAGTGGAGGTCCGCGCATTAAGTGCCACATGAACATCGCAATTAATCCATGGTTTCTGGTTAGGGTAGATTTGTATGGTTTTGGTCGGTACAACATCCTCTATGCACTTCCTGATGAAACACGTTACGGTATCAGCGTAGACCTCGATGTCGTCATCAGAGGTGGACCGGAACATCTCCCAGTCCGTGTGATCAAAACAGTCTTGTAGCATAGAATCTGATTGGTTCGACCAGCACTGGATCGTTCTGAGGGAGGGTGCTTTCTGTTTCAGTTTCTGCCTGTAAGCGGGCAGAAGCAGAACGGAAGAGTGGTCTGATTTGCCAAAGGGCGGGGGAGGGATTTATAGCCATCCCGGAAGGGAAAGTAGCAATGGTCCAAAACCCGGTACCCTCGTGTGTTGAAACTGATGTGTTGGTAGTATTTCGGTACTATTGACTTGAAGTTGGCTTTGTTAAAGTCCCCAGTCACAATGAACACGGCCTCAGGGTGTGCGGTTTCCTGCTTGCTTATACTCCTATACAGTTCCTTGAGTGCCCGGTCTGTGTCGGCTTGTGGCGGGATGTACACAGCTGTGATAATGGCCGCTGTGAATTCCCTCGGTAGCCAGAATGGTCGACACAGAAGTATGAGAAATTCCAGATCAGGAGAGCAGAAAGATTTGATAGAATGTACGTTCCTCTGATCACACCAGGATTTGTTGATCATAAAACATACACCACCACCTCTGCTTTTACCTGGAAGGTCTTTCGCTCTGTCCGCTCGGTGCACGGAGAACCCCACGGGTTTGATGGCTGAGTCTGGAATCTCCACAGACATCCAAGATTCTGTTCAGATAATGCAGCAGTCCCTCGTCTCTTGTTGGAAAGAGATCCGCGCTCTCAGCTCGCAGAGCTTGTTATCCAGAGACTGAACATTTGCCAGTAGAATACTGGGTAGCAGGGGTCAATTTGCGCGACGTCTTAGTCTGATGAGAACGCCGGCTCTCCTTCCCCTTTTCTGGCTGTGTTTCTGCAGCCGGGCTGTCCAGACAAAGGGCTCCGCTGTCGTGTTTGTAAACATTGAGGTATTTAAAGTCCAGTTTTCGGTGTGCTGTTGCAGAACCAATGTCCAAAAGTGTTTGTCTATCGTAGACAATAAGACAGACAACATCCAAGACAAAAAACATAAGAACTGTGGACAAAACAAACAAAAAACTGCAACATTGGGTCGGAGCTCGCAACGCAGCAGCCATACTCGGCGCCATCTTGAGCAATCTTAAATTAGAGTATATATAGAGAGATCAGAGTATAGATATTGAATTCAGAGTATAGATAGAGAGAGATCAGAGTATAGAAAGAGAGACCAGAGTAGAGAGACTAAAGAGATCAGAGTATAGATCGAGAGAGTTCAGAGTATAGGAGTAGGAGCTTCTAGATGCTTAAAGCAAATTTCAGCAAAGTCTAAGACTTGTGAAATAAGGACTACAGTGATGTCTACACAAAATGGCCAACCCCACAGAATCAGCCAATAGTGAGCCTGCAAGGGTAATATGTCCTAGTTGGTATGACATCATGAAATCACTGATGATTTAATACAACACATTATAAAACAATATTTTGAAAATAGGTTATTTTCTGTTGATTAATTCTTTGATTAATGGTAAAATACACTGGCTACCACCCCTGGAGTTCGCTAGCTCGCTAGTTCGAATCCCAGGGTGTTCTGAGTGACTCCAGCCAGGTCTCCTAAGCCACCAAATTGGCCCGGTTGCTAGGGAGAGTAGAGTCACATGGGGTAACCTCCTCGTGGTCGCTATAATGTGGTTTGTTCTCAGTGAGGCGCATAGTGAGTTGAGCATGGTTGCCACGGTGGATGGCGTGAAGCCTACACGCGCACTATGTCTCCGTGGCAACATGCTCAACAAGCCACGTGATAAGATGCGTGGGTTGACGGTCTCAGACGCGGAGGCAACTAGGATTCATCCTCCGCCACCCGGACTGAGGCGAATCATTACACGACCACAAGGACTTAAAAGCACATTGGGAATTGGGAGGAAAAAGGGGAAAAATCTAAAAAAAAAAAAAAAAAGAAAGAAATATAAATAGAAGCACAATTTAAATCACAAAATGAAATGAAATTAAACCAAAATGTTATAATCCCATTAGTTACTTATAAGATTTAAGTTAAACACGGTTCAATTTAGTGAAAAATTTGACATTCAACATATTAACAATACTTTATTGTGGCACATCATTTGGTGACTTCACTCCTTGAATATTGTAATTTGTTTTTGTGTATTTATTTATTTTTATTTAATTTTTGGCCTTTTTGAAGTAATAATGACTTGCTGTTTTGGATAGGTTATTTTGCAAAATGAGAAACTTGAAACTTGCATGACTTTGAGTTTATAATATTTACAAATAAGAATAAATCAGTAAAATGTAAGTTATGAGCGGGGGTTAAACATCTCTCAAGCACATTAAACAGCAGAAGGAATCTGTTAAAACACCTGACACCCCACACAAAACTATGAGCTTATTAAACATTTTAGATAGTGCTTGGGTATGGCTCTTTTCAGATGCAGCTCTGTACCATTTTTTCCCCATAGAAACACATTTTCACTACTGTAAATTGGTGTCACTGACAGAGGTTGCAGTGCTAGTGCAAAGATATTCAACTAATAATAATAATTGATTAACACTTTTTTAATGATTCCCATACAAATACAAAATAAAGCACAACATAAACAGAATCAACAATTATCCTCTTTTAACCCCCATTAATTCCCTATCCCCCTCCCAATCCCCAACCTAACCCTCAACAAATATCCCTGTGGTCAAGCCTGAGTTACACACATACAATATATACATAATTTTTATGTTCATCTAATCTAATGTTTAATTTATCCCGAATTTCCATGTGAATGTGAAAACATTTTTTCATTGTTACAGTAGCTAGGTTAAAGAGTAAGCTAGACCCTACACCACATTCAGCATGTTATCTTTATATTGACATGAAATATGAAATGCCATGTTTTCTGATTTAATGACGGAGGTGTGTAAAGCGTTTTACAGATGTATATGTTCAATTTTTATTATTTTTTTTTTTTTTTTTTTTGAGCAAATAAAAATATAGCAATCACCAAATAAAGAGAGAAAAGGAGAAAAGAAAAATTCCACAATGGATACAATTTACAATTGATGATAATCATATTTCTCTCCACATGGTCCTCACTGAGAGCCTTCCAGAAAGGTCATGTATTTGTCCCATTTCTTACCATACATGTCTAATTTGCCAAGCTGTTTATATGACATCTTTTCAAATGCTGCCACCCTGCCCAATTCGGTGAACCATTCTTGAAATGGGGGAGTGCCTTTTGGCTCCCATCCTCTAAGAATTATCTGCCTGCCAATCATTACACTAGTTTGGACCCAACTTTTTGTATATTTGTCACCTACTTTAATAACTGCCCCATTGCCCAATATTGTCTGAGGCAGAATTAAATTTGAGTATCTAGATCCTCACAGACACAATTCTGAACTCTTACCCAGAATTCTTGAATCTTAGCACAGAACCACAGAGAATGGGCTATGTCTCCACCCTCCAACTGATATCGCCAGCAGTTCGGTGTGTCTTTTAAACCAACCAAATAATCTAGAGGGAGTCCAATAGAAACTATGCAAATCTTAAACTAAATAAGGCATACTCTTGCATCCCTAGATAAAGTAAAAAAAAAAAAAAAATTACATTCTTTCCCACTCCCCATCCTGTAATACCAAGTTCAAATCTCTTTCCCATAACCTCAACTAATCATAATTGAATTCATTGTTGATTATTTTCATCACTGATTTTTATCATTTTAGTGATATTTAGATTTTATTAATTAGTTGCAGCCCTCTGAAAGCTTTTTTTTTTTTAGCCCATAACATTTTTCAACAATGAGTTTCAATGTATTCATTAAATGAAAAAATGTGCTGCAATTAAAAAAAATATATTGATGGATTTCATTTAGCTTAACTACGAAACACATCTGCCCAAATTCCACTATCATAAGTCCAACACATTCATTCTTATTTGTGGAGCAGGGGTGCTCATTACGTCGATCGCGATCAACTGGTCAATCGCAAGACAACCACTGGTCGATCTCGTTAACAGGTCAAACAGTAAAGGGAGTAGACAAACTACTCAAATAACAAAATTCTTAAAGATTAGGGGTAGATTTATAGGGATAATTGAATCTGTATAAAAAGTACTGAACATTTACTCCCAAATACAAGCCTTGTGTTATATAAAGAATAATATTCTGAGTGTTTTACAGTTGGATTCATGTCTCTAGATCAAAAGGTCATTGAGTTTAATAGATTTATAGGGATAATTGAAGCTGTATAAAAAGTACTGAACATTTACTCAAAAAACAAGCCTTGTGCTATATAAAGACTAATATTCTGAGTGTTTTGCAGTTGGTTTAATGTCTCTAGGTCAAACGGTCATTGAGTTTAATGGAATTAAAATATTACAAACATTTACATTACTATATTTATTTGAAAAGATATAGAATGTAAATTCCACAAACAGAGCCTTGTGTCATGAAAGGGATATTTTTAACAACATTTCATATTGTGATGTCATAATGTCAAATGGTTAAATTGTTTAATTGATTTATAGGGCTAATAAAATTGATATGAAAAAAAATTCTCCTTTTTTCAAATTCAGCTTGTGCTATTCAAAGAAAACCTATTCATGCATTTCCAAGTTTGTTTGGCTTGAAAATGTTATAGGTACGGACAGTTTAATGGGTATTGTCGCGAATGTCAAACGAATGTCAAATATAATACTAACATTACCGCACTGTTGTGAGCGCTCACAGTAATGCAGGTACGTGGCTGTGTGACAGTGAAATACAGAGTAGGAGCCAGGATAATTGACCTGAGGGGGCATTTGAAATTTCGGAGGGGGCATTTGAAATCCCAAAATTAACATTTTTGTCTAATAAATGTCTAATCAAATGATCCTCTGGACCGCACACCCCAAAACATTTACTATTTTTAAGATTTATGCAAATCCTTTTTTTTTTTTTTTTTTTTTTTTTTTCTCCCTAATTTGGAATGCCCAATTCCCAATGTGCTTTTTTTAAGTCCTCGTGGTCGCGTAGTAATTCGCCTCAATCCGGGTGGCGGAGGACGAATCCCAGTTGCCTCTGCGTCTGAGACCGCCAACACATGCATCTTATCACGTGGCTTGTTGAGTGCGTTGCCACGGAGACATAGTGCATGAGGAGGCTTCACGCCATCCACCGCGGCATCCACGCTCAACTCACCACACACCCCACCGAGATCGAACCACATTATAGCGACCACGAGGAGGTTACCCCATGTGACTCTACCCTCCCTAGCAACCGGGCCAATTTGGTTGCTTAGGAAGCCTGGCTGGAGTCACTCAGCACGCCCTGGGATTCAAATTAGCAACTAGCAAACTCCAGGGGTGGTAGCCAGCGTATTTTACCACTGAGATACCCAGGCCTCCAAGATTTATGCATTTCAATTTCATAACACAATTCCATGAAATGTATTTCAATTTGATTACTTAAATAAAAAATAAAAAAACTGAATTCAATTTGATGGAATTTTGCTATGAATTTTGTTTGTTTGAGTGCATGAAATTCTATCAATCAACCTAAATAATTGTTTAAGACAACTTAACGTATATTCATTAACAAAACACAGCAAAAAGTAGTAAACCGCTGCACTCATAATTAGAACAACTGAACGCACGGAGTGTCATCTTGTCTTGAGCACCGCATCTCTCCACTTATGCTTGCACTTTTTAGTTACATCATTTAGTTAAATCCTTATCCTAGGTAAATTCCTTTTCTTAAATCCATTTAATTCTTTTAGCCTTTGAGCTCTGACTGAATTATATAGCAGACAACATTTTCTAATTAACAAGAGAGCAGTCACCTGAAAGACACCTTTCACCTGAAATGTTCAATTACTCACCACAAATAGTTTAAGGATTAATTTGCTTTATTTAATTTATTCTACAATTGAGTTGAATATTTAGGCTGTCAAAAAAGTAAAACACATTTAAAAGATAATAACTAAATTATAAAAATTGTCTCAAATACAACATTTTGACAGAGGGGGTACAGTGGTCTGGCTGAGGGGGCACTGCATGGTAGATCTTACTGGAATACCATTATGAAAAAGTAGATCTCATGCCATAAAAGTGTGAGCACCCCTGTTGTAGAGTAGTCATCATGCTACTCGTATAGGTTAGGATACCTCTCCATCACTCTTAAACAATTTAGGAGCTGAGACCAAGTCTTAACACTTATTAACCTTTATTAATCACACTTATTCTTTTTTTGTTTTTTTGTGATTAACATTTTATTAATTTTCAAAACAAAGAAAAACAAAACATATATACAGTGATTCGACATTAACACCCACTACTTCCCCTCCCCGATCAAGAACCCCACCCCAAACGAACATCCCCGTGGTCTTACATAAGTACACACATTTACAGAGAATAAAATAATACATAAATATATATATATATACACTCACATATATATATATATATATATATATATATACACTCACATATATATATATGATACATGATACCTCTTCGAAGGCTGCCACCCTTCCCATCTCTTCGCACCACTCCCGAATTGAGGGTGCTCCCACCGACTTCCAACCCCTTAAAACAATCTGCCTGCCTATCATCGCACTAGTGAGGATCCAATTGTTTATGTATTTATCACCTACGTCGATGACCGCCCCATCACCCAAAACACAGAGTCTGGGGCAAAACGAAATCCGAATGCCCAACACGTCACACAGAATACTCTGTACCTTCAACCAAAATTCCTGAATCTCAGCGCACCACCAAAAAACATGGGCCATGTCTCCTTCCTCTGATTGGCATCGCCAGCAGGTGGGTGTGTCTTTAAGACCAAGTCTATACAATTTAGAGGGGGTCCAATAGAACCGATGTAAAATCTTGAATTGTATAAGGCGCACCCTTGTATCTCTCCAAAACCAGATTTTCAAAGGATCTCATCACACCGCTCTTGTAAAGATCACCGAGTGAATTAACCCCCCTTGCAATCCACTCTGACCAACAAAAAGGGGACTTATTAATGCATAGTTTGGGGTTTAGCCATAGGCTCGAGGCAACATTTAGATAAATATCTGAATTAAAACTCTGGACACTTTTGTCAATACTGAGTGTGAACGTGAAATAACGGGGTGTGATTTAACTTCTCTATTTAGTTTGATGGAAAGGCTGTGCAATGGCAAAATAGGGGCAAGGAGTTCTTGTTCAATGCAGAACCAGGGAGGGGCTCTTTCAGGTGGAAGCAACCAATGAGCCAAATGTCTGAGACCGAATGCATAATAATAAAACAAAATCTTGGGTAGGCCTAGCCCACCTTTGTCAATCAGCCTATGTAATTTATTGAAATGTAGTCTGGGGCGCTTACCACTCCAAATGAAAGACTTCGCTATGCTATTAAAATTGCTTGAAATAAGAGAGGGGGACATCTACAGGGAGAGACTGTAGCAAGTAGTTAAATTTTGGAATACAGTTCATTTTAATAACATTAACCTTCCCAATCATCGATAAATGTAATGAAGCCCACCTGTCTACATCGCTTGAAAACCATTTTATTAAAGGGTCAAAATGAACTCTGACTAAATCAGACAAATTTGCTGGGAATAAAATGCCCAAATACTTAATGCCCTGTTTGGGCCACTGGAAGGCGCCTGGCTGGAAGGCCGTTACTGGACAGTATGCTGTCAAAGCCAAAGCTTCGGATTTAGACCAATTGACTTTGTATCCTGAGAACTTGGAAAAGGAATTAATAATTCTGTGGAGGCAAGGCATAGATCTAGTGGGGTCGGAGACGAATAATAAAATATCATCTGCATAAAGCAGAAGCTTATGCGCCACACCTCCCGCCATCACCCCTGGAAAATCATCATCTTTTCTTATCGCGGCTGCTAATGGTTCCTGGGCAAGACAGAACAATAATGAGGAAAGAGGGCAACCCTGATGGGTGCCCCTATCCAGAGTAAAATAATCTGAAATTAATCCATTTGTTTGTACCGCTGCTACAGGGTGTCTATAAAGTAACTTGATCCAACCAATGAACATACTCCCGAACCCATACATTTCCAAAATCTTAAAAAGATAATCCCATTCTACCATATCAAACTCCTTTTCGGCGTCAAGTGAGATGGCAGCAACCGGAGTCTGATCATTCCCCACTGACCACATGATATTGATGAGACGCCTAATGTTGTCAGAAGAGCTGCGGCCCCGAATAAATCCCACCTGATCTATATGTATAAGAGATGTCATAACTTTACTTAATCGGTTAGCCAAAATTTTAGCCAGAATTTTTACATCTAGCTGGATCAGGGAAATTGGACGGTAACTTTTACACTCACTTGGATCTTTGTCCTTTTTAAGAATCAGACTGATCCGGGCTTGTGTCATGGTTGATGGAAGCTTTCCATTCTTTAATGATTCAGTATGAACTTCTAACAAAAGTGGAGCCAATTCTGTAGCATAAGATCTAAAAAATTCAGCGGCAAAACCATCTGGCCCCGGAGCCTTGCCTGTAGGTAGGGACTTGATTACCTCGTCAAGTTCCTCCAAGGTTATCTCAGAATCAAGAGAGTTTTTTTGCTCATTCGTCAGTTTAGGGAGTTCTAATAGTTCCACAAAGTTCCTAATATCCTCATCAGTAGACGAAGACGTGGAACTATAGAGATCAAGATAGAATTCTTTAAAAGCATTATTAATATCAGTGGCTGAGGTAAAAATTTCACCACCAGCAAATTTCACTGAGGGAATAGTAGAAAAAGACTCTCTCTGCTTAATATATCTTGCCAAAAGCTTCCCTGCTTTGTCCCCTGACTCAAAGTATGACTGTCTTGCCCTGAACAACCAAAACTCCACTATCTGCGACAGAATAGTATTATACCTGTATTTCAATCGGGTCAATTCTCTGAGGCCATCAGATGACATACGGCGCTTCAACTCTGCCTCGGCACTTTTAATATTTCCTTCCAACTCCACAAGTTCTCGTGCTTTGAATTTTTTGATAAATGAGGCATACTGTATGATTCAACCCCTAAGAACCGCCTTAAGTGCCTCCCAAGCCACGCCCACAGAGGATACCGAGGACCAGTTGGTCTCCATATAGACACTGATTTCAGTCTTTAACATTTGTTGAAAATCAGGATTTTGCAAAAGGGATACATTAAAGCGCCAGTTATATGATTTCCTTTTCTCTGTATGTGGCAATATCTCTAAACTCAGGGCATGATCTGAGACTAAGATATTTCCAATTGAGCAATCAACAACAGATGAAATGAGGGACTTCGATATCAAAAAAAAAAAAAATCTATTCTAGATTAAATCTTATGAACTGATGAAAAAAATGTATAATCCCTACCAGATGGGTTCAAAAGTCGCCAGATATCTACAAGACCAAGATTTTTACAGATCTTGTGAAATGTAGCTTTAGGGGGTTTACACACTTTTGCTTCCCTATGATCAAGGACTGAGTCCATCAAAAGATTAAAGTCTCCTCCCAATATTATATCATGAGGGGTGCCAGCGGCTTGCAACATCCAACAAGATCTATAAAAAAGCCCTGATCATCAACGTTAGGTGTGTAAATATTAGCCAAAATCAACCTTTGCCCCTGAATTTCTCCTAACACAACAATGACTCTTCCTAATTTATCTTTAATCTGTTTGAGACATTTGAATTGTAGATGTTTATTAATCAATATAATGACTCACCTGCTCTTACTTGAGCCAGCACTAAAGAAAATATGTCCACCCCATATCTTCCCAAATTTTTCAGCTTCTTGCTGGGAAAGATGCGTTTCTTGAAAAAAACACTATATCATATTTCTTGCGCTTAAGAACAGAAATAACCTTCCTTCTTTTTATGGGGTACCCCAACCCATTCACATTCCATGTGGAGAGAGATAACCCATTCACATTAACATTTGACATATTTATATAATAAAAATTTTTTAAAAATGAGTGTGTCAAAAACAAAATTATACAGACCACATTCCCCATTAATGCAACAATCAAACCCCGAACTTCCCCCGGAACAAAACAAACAGAAAAAAAAAAAACCGTGCGCATTAACCCCGCGCACGACAGCGCCAACAACTTTATAAAAGACGTCCTTTATGTGAGCATATAGATATTTTGTGGTCATCCGAAGTGTCCATTCTCGATCTGGCCGGAAACTTCAGTGTAACAAAAAATCTTCCGTCAAAGCAAAAGTTTCTTGGAGTCATGCCATAAAACAAACTCCAGCCGCTAGGCAGAGTCAACACAAAAAGAAACAAAAATGGCACCCAACTTCCTCAGATAATAGAGTCCCTGAACCGCGAGTCAGTCCACTAATATAAGAAACATCAAATGGCTTACTCCAATGTATTTATAAAGGAGAGTGCCTGTTTTGGACAAGTAAATACTTTGCGACCATTCTTCGTTTCTATTCTCAGTTTGGCCGGGAACATCAGAGCAAACAAGATCTTTTTCTGATGTAAGAGTTTCTTGCATTCCTTGAACTGATCGCGTTTCTCTCTTGTGGAATTCGCAAAGTCCGGGAACAAGAAAATATTATGGTCCTTCCAAGAAAGCTTCCCTTTGCTCCTCGCCTGGCGCAACACGAGATCTTTATCGGATGATTTCAGAAATTTGGCCAGAATGCATCGAGGCCTGTCTCCCTCAGCAGATCTGTGAGCTGGCACTCTGTGAGCTCACTCGATTTCCAGTTTATGGCCTGTTATGTCGAGCAGACTCGGGAAAAACTCGTCCAGGAATTTCACCATATCTCTGCCCTCTTCATGCTCAGGAATTCCAACAATTCGTATGTTATTCCTTCGGCTCATATTTTCGAAATATTCCAGTTTTTCCGAAATTAATTCCAAATCTGTTTTGGACGCTGGCGGATTAACGGTTAATTCCCTTTCTGATGACTCAAGATAATCGATTCGTTTTTCAACTTCTGTCACTCTTGTAAACAACTCTGAGAATTTTGTTTCTAGATAATCGATCGTAATCGATCGCCTTATTACAGCGAGATCCTCCAAGTCAGCAAGAACCTTCGTCAACATCACCGACATGTTGGACAACTGATGCTGAATATCTTCTCCCGACGTGCCATCCAAATCGAGTCCCCGTCTCGCAGTCCCGTCAGAGGCCTCAGCTTGAACACGTAAGTGTCTTTTAATGTCTCCAGAGTCTGAGAATTTTGACTTCTTTGCCATATTTACCTCAAAGAGCAAGTATGTAATTGGGTGTATCGAATCTCAACGGATCACAACATGAAAATAATTAAAAAACTAGCAAAGTTCGCAGAGCTCTGTGAGAGATCAGAGTATAGAAAGATCAATGTACAAA
This sequence comes from Myxocyprinus asiaticus, assembly GCF_019703515.2. Taxonomy (NCBI): domain Eukaryota; kingdom Metazoa; phylum Chordata; class Actinopteri; order Cypriniformes; family Catostomidae; genus Myxocyprinus; species Myxocyprinus asiaticus. Next base: position 17,775,547 of record NC_059355.1, read on the forward strand.
TAGAGAGATCAGTATAGAGAGATCAGAGTATAGATAGTGAGATCAGAGTATACAGTAGATAGAGATCAGAGTATAGAGAGATCAATATACAAATAGAGAGATCAGTATAGAGAGATCAGAGTATAGATAAAGAAATTAGACTACAGACAAAGAGATCAGAATACAGATACGCTTGTTGTGAATAACTAATACTGATGAGGAAATGTGTACATTTTGATTGTATATTATAGTGTGGATTGTTTTTTACTGAATTATTTAAACATAAAAGCATTTCATAGGCACTACCCACCACTGTGTAACAATTATTTTTATTTTTTTTCCTGGGTAGTAAGTGTTATTTCCTAATTGCTTATGCCTCAAAGGATAGAAAACGTCCTGGTTACTTGCGTAACCTCCATTCCCTGATGGAGGGAATGAGATGTTGTGTCGATGTAGTGACACTAGGGGTCACTCTTGGGAGCCCGAGACACCTCTGGTCTTTGATAAAAGGCCAATGAAAATTGGCGAGTGGTATTTGCATACCACTCCCCCGGACATACGGATATAAAAGGAGCTGGTATGCAACCACTCATTCAGGTTTTATGCTGAGGAGCCGAGACAAGGTCCCGGCCATTTCAGCGGGTAGTTCAGCGTTGTGGTAGGAGGGACACAACGTCTCGTTCCCTCCATCAGGGAACGGAGGTTATGCAAGTAACCAGGACATTCCCTATCTGTCACACATCTGTCACTCACAACCATGTCTGGGTGGGCCAGTAGGGTGTTACCAGGATTACCTGCTCCTCATCCTCCCTGACCTTGCACAGGGTCTGTGCAAGTAGGCTCACTGGGGGAAACGCATATTTGCGAAGTCCAGGGGGCCATGCTGTGTGCCAGTGCGTCTATACCGAGAGGTGCCTCGGTCAGGGCGTACCAGAGCGGGCAGTGGGAGGATTCTTGGGAGGCGAACAGGTCTACCTGTGCTACCTGTCTGAATCGACTCCAGATCAGCTGGACCACCTGAGGGTAGAGACTCCACTCTCCCCTGAGGGTAACCTGCCGTTACAGCGTGTCTGCTGCATTGTTGAGGTTGCCTGGGATATGAGTGGCCGCAGCGACTTGAGGTGCTGCTGACTCCAGAGGAGGAGACGGCGGGCGAGTTGTGACATACAACGGGAGCGCAGACCACCTTGACGGTTGATATATGCTACCGTTGCTGTGTTGTCTGTCCGAACTAACACGTGCTTGTCCTGGATCAATGCCCGGAACCTCCGCAGGGCGAGCAGAATTGCCAGCAACTCGAGGCAGTTCATGTGCCAATGCAGCCACGGGCCCATCCATAAGCCGGTGGCTGCGTGCCCATTGCAAACAGCAGAATGCGTTTTTGCGTCAGCATCTTGAACGGGAGTCTGTGTATAGCCGGTTCAGTACTCGCAGGTCCAAGATTGGCCGCAACCCACCACCTTTTTTCGGTACAATGAAGTAGGTGCTGTAAAACCCCTTCTTCATCTCGGCTGGAGGGACAGGCTCTATTGCATCCTTCCGTAGGAGGGTAGCGATCTCCGTGTGCAAGGTAGCAGCGCTCTCGCCCTTCAAACAAGTGAAGTGGATGTTGCTGAACCTGGGCGGACGCCTGGCAAACTGAATCGCATATCCGAGTCAGACGGTCCGGATCAGCCATCGCGACGGATTGGAAAGTGCAAGCCACGCATCCAAGCTCCGAGCGAGGGGGACCAAGGGGACGAGGGGGGGAGCCCAGCTGAGGCTTCTGCGTCAGACTGGATGAGCCCGCTCTCCGATGCTGCGCTCCGAACAAGAGGTCGAACTCGGCGTGAGACAAGCCGGCGGACTCATCCGGAAGCCTGATCGGGGCAGACGAGCGTGCTGGGGAATGGGAGGTCTGTGGGGGGATACCCGGCAGAGGTGGTCCCATTGGGGTCCCCAAATCGCCTTCTTACGAAAGCAAGCCGCGACCGCAACGTTGCCATGGTCATGTTCTCACAGTGAGTACATGATCCATCCACGAACGCTGTCTCCATGTGGGTCACGCCCAGACACGAAAGACAGCAATCATGACCATCAGAAGTTGAGAGGTAACAACCGCAAACAAGAATAACACACAAACGGAAAGGCATGTTTAAAAAGATGCGTCTTTAAAAAGACGTTCCGTGTGTGCCGCTCTTTTAGAGAAATATACTTTTTCAGAAAAATATACTCTCTTTTTTCTGCCGAAGCGCCCAGGGGCGTTCTCTGCGGTGCACCAGTGCAGAGGAGGGAGAAGCTGCTGAAATGCACTGTCAGATCCAGCAGAGGTGAATGAACAGTCAGCTAAGTAAACATCGACCATTTGGCTCCGAAGAGAAAATCTGAATGAGTGGTTGCATACCAGCTCTTTTTATACCCGTATGTCCAGGGGAGTGGTATGTAAATACCACTCGCCAATTTTCATTGGCCTTTTATCAAAGACCAGAGGTGTCTCGGGCTCCCAAGAGTGACCCCTAGTGTCACTACATCGACACAACGTCGAGAGAGTGACAGATAGGGAATGGCTATTATTCCCCACAAACTTTGCTTTTGTGACCAGGACAGTGATATTTTGAAATGTACCTATTTCCAATGAGAAAACAAGCTAATTTGTGTCTTTTCGTTCACATAAAGTCCGAAAAAAACAACATATGAATCCAAATTAACATGTATTTATACTAAAGTAATATTCAAAGCCATGCTGGTCCATAACAAGTACCCGTCTCTTCCCCTGGCTCACTCGGTGCACCTCAAAGAGGATTACAACAGCATCAAGACCTTGCTGGATGCCTTGAAGTATGATGAGTATGGCTGGGAGGTCATAGGAGACTTCAAAATGGTGGCATTCCTGATGGGTCTCCAAGGCAGTTTTACCAAGTTACCCTGCTATCTTTGCCTTTGGGACAGCAGGGACACCAAGGCACACTACCACAGGAGGGACTGGCCACAACGGACCGAGTTCTCTATGGGAGGAACAACGTCAAGTGGGAGCCACTGGTGGACACCCGGAAGGTGCTGATGCCACCACTGCACATCAAATTGGGCCTTATGAAACAATTTGTCAGAGCTCTTAATAAGGAGTCGGCAGCCTTCAAGAACTTTCAAGACTTCTTCCCTAAGCATCTGAGGCAAAGGTGTCTTCGTCGGACCACAGATTTTGGATTCATATGTTGTTTTTTTATGACTTTATGTGAACGAAAAACACAAATCCGCCCGTTTTCTCATTGGAAAAAGGTACATTTCAAAATATCACTGTCCTGGTCACAAAAGCAAAGTTTGTGGGGAATAATAGTCATTTATAGTCACTTACTACCCAGGAACAAAAATTGTGTTACATAGTGTAATGTGTCTGTTAACTCTATATAACATTCAGTGTAACACTCATTGTGATCTGTGTAATTATCAGGAGCACAAATTCTGAAAACCTCTGACAGTGGTGTAAACTTTGCTCATAACTGACAGGACTTCCAGCACTTATATCTACATACACATTATGACATGATTTCCTCTTTAAAGGAAATCAATATGCTTAGTAAAACTATTGCATCAGTATTGACACAGTTCACATTAGTCGATGGTGAGTTGCATCATGTAGTCAGTGTCACACACATGTCAGTGTGTGGATGATATGATGCCTTAGTGGCAAATACACAATAATTAAGAAAATATCCACAAAATGTCCAATTTTTATTATGAAATGTTTTACCCCCTTTTTAGGTTCAATGTAAATAAATAAATAAATAAAGCATCTTTAAAATTCAAATAGAAAGGATTTTCTCAAGATAAGGGACTGTCAAAATAACCACTTTACCATCTGCGAGTGATTCTTTCCCTCAAACACACACACACACACACAGATGAACACAGTCACACACTGACAACTACAGCTAGAAGCCAAAACTGCTTATAATTATACCAAATAAAATGTTAAATAAAATTATAGTTAAAAAAAAGTTAGACAGGGTCAATGTCTATTAGTCAAGTAATGCAGTTATTAAGGTTGGAAAAACTTTGTGTGTGGCTTTACCACAATCAACCCACACTAACACACCACATATATTCTCGTACAGCATAAACAACTAGATAAAAAAATTTGCATTCTGAGACATCAAGAGAAGGCTCACTGCAAAGTGACTAGTTTTACAGTAAGGTGTTGTTATTTGCAAGGTATTATGGGAAAATGAACATTAAAAATCATGATACCATCTTTGTGAAAACTAGTGATATTTTGAACCATATATTTTGCGAATCTCCACTCTCTTCCTAACAGAATGGATGAACTACATCTTCTCACCTGCACAAACAAGGACTTTTCAACCTCTGCTGCCTTGTGCTTCACAGAAACCTGGCTAAGTGAAGCCATTCCGGACAGTGTGTTACATCTGCCGGGCTTCCAACTGTTCAGAGCAGATTGCATCGCGGAGTTAACGGGGAAAACGAGAGGCGGTGGAACATGCTTTTACATCAATGAAAGTTGGTGTACAGATGTAACAACGTTAAAGAGGATGTGCTGTCCTAATTTGGAAGCGCTCTTTATTAACTGTAAGCCGTTCTACTCGCCGCGGGGGTTTTCCTCGTTTATTCTGGTGAGTGTGTATATCGTGCCAAACGTGTGTTTGAATGCAGCGCTGCAACAGCTGGCTGATCAAATCACAGACACGGAACAACAATACCCGGACTCAGTTATTATTATTCTTGGGGATTTTAACAAAGCAAATCTCACACGTGAACTGCCCAAATACAAACAGCACATTACATGCCCCACCAGAGACAGGAACATACTGGATCATTGCTACATAACAATAAAGGATGCATATCGCTCTGTCCCTAGAGCAGCTTTGGGACTCTCTGATCACTGTCTGGTTCATCTTCTTCCAACCTACAGGCAAAAATTAAAATCAACCAAGCCAGTAGTAAGGACTGTAAAGAGATGGACCAGTGAAGCAGAGCGGGAACTACAAGCCTGCTTCGATTGCACGGATTGGAGTATTTTTGTGGCTGCAGCCACAGACCTGGATGAGCTCACAGATACTGTTACATCATATATCAGTTTCTGTGAGGATATGTGCATTCCTACTAGGAATTATTTAAAGTTCAACAACGACAAACCATGGTTTACAGCAGAGCTCAGGCAGCTTCGTCAGGCCAAAGAGGATGCTTACAGGGGTGGGGATAAAGTCTTGTACAATCAGGCCAGGAACACACTGAACAAGGAAATCAGAGTGGCTAAAAGAAGATACTCTGAGAAGCTGAAAAATAAGTTTTCAGCTAACGACCCTACATCAGTGTGGAGTGGCATGAAACAACTCACAAATTACAGGACTCCTACCCCCAACCCTGTGGTGGACCAACAACTGGCTGATGACCTGAATGTGTTCTACTGCAGATTTGAAAGGCCCAATCTCACACCCCACACCCACTCTGACCACCACTTCACACAAACACCAACACCTCCTGCAACCCCCCTCCTCCCCCCTCCTGCTACTCAACCTGCACTTAAGATCTGTGAAGATGATGTGAGCCATGTCTTTCGGAAACAAAAGACGAGGAAAGCTTCAGGCCCAGATTGCGTCTCACCAGCGTGTCTTCAATCCTGTGCTAACCAGCTGGCCCCCATCTTCACACAGATCTTCAATAGATCACTGGAGCAGTGTGAAGTCCCATGCTGCTTCAAATACTCAATCATTATTCCTGTCCCAAAGAAACCAAAAATCACAGGAATTAATCACTACAGACCTGTCGCCCTAATGTCTGTGGTCATGAATTCATTTGAGAGACTGGTGTTGGCCCACCTGAAGAACATCACTGGACCCTTTCTAGATCCCCTTCAATTTGCTTATCGAGCAAACAGGTCTGTGGTGATGCAGTCAACATGGGATTGCATCATATCCTGCAACATCTGGACTGACCAGGGACATATGCAAGGATCCTTTTTGTGGACTTCAGTTCGGCTTTCAACACCATCATCCCAGCTATACTCCAGAATAAATTACACCAACTCTCTGTTCCCATGCCTATCTGTCAATGGATTACCAGCTTTCTGACGGACAGGCAGCATCTTGTGAGACAGGGGAAACTCACTTCCAGCACCTGTACAATCAGTACTGGTGGCCCCCAGGGATGTGTGCTCTCCCCACTACTCTTCTCCCTCTACACCAATGACTGCATCGCCAAGGACCCCTCTGTCAAGCTCCTGAAGTTTGCAGACGACACCACTGTCATCGGTCTCATCTGAGATGACGTTGAGTCTGCATACAGAAGGGAGGTTGAACAGCTGGCTGTCTGGTGCAGTCAAAATAACCTTGAGCTGAACACGCTCAAAACGGTGGAGATCATTGTGGACTTTAGGAGTAACACCCCAACACTGACCCCCCTCACCATTCTAAAGAGCACTGTGGCAGCAGTGGAGTCATTCAGGTTCCTGGGCACTACCATCTCACAGGAACTGAAGTGGGAGACACACATTGACTCCATTGTGAAAAAGGCCCAGCAGAGGTTGTACTTCCTTTGCCAGCTGAGGAAGTTCAACCTGCCACAGGCGCTGCTGATACAGTTCTACTCAGTGGTCATTGAGTCTGTCCTCTGCACTTCAATAACTGTCTGGTTTGGTTCAGCTACGAAATCAGACATCAGAAGACTACAAAGGACAATTCGGACTGAGAGGATTATTGGTTGCCCCAAGCCCCCCCCCCCCTCCTTCAAGAACTATACACTTCCAGAGTGAGGAAAAAGGCTGGAAAAATCACTCTGGACCCCACTCACCCTGCCCATTACCTTTTTGAACTGTTGCCTTCTGGCCGACGCTTCAGAGCTCTGAGCACCAGAACCGTCAGGCACAGGAACAGTTTTTTCCCTCAAGCTATCCAACTCATGAACAGTTAAATTGCCCCATTGAGCAATAACTATGTGCAATACACAGTTTAGTCTTTTTTTTATATTTATCCAACACATCCAACCTCTTCTGCCATTTCATTCCTCTGAAAAAACAAAAACAAAACAAACAAACAAAAAAGTTGTATTTGCACTGTACATAATAGATAACAGATTTGTATTAGATTGCACTACGTATATGTATGTGTGTATGTATGTGTGTGTATGTTCGTATGTGTATAACTATTTTTTATTTTTTATTATCTATGTCTTGCTGCTGTTTTTGTATCGTTTTTGTATTGTTGTACACTGTATTGTTGTCACCAAGACAAATTCCTTGTATGTGTAAGCATACTTGGCAATAAAGCTGATTCTGATTCTGATTAGTGTTCTCTTGAGCTGGCACCTTGCACCTTCTTTATTATTATATTATGTTCATGCAGCCAGTATAATTGTGTTTTAGTAAAGTTGTTGCACTGTGCTACTTCAAGACAAAACTTAAGGTCAGACTGTAAGTCTGATCATAACTTTCAAATGCCAGTGTGTGTGGCAAAAGTGAATGCATTACACATAAATTATGTAATTAAAAACAGTGGAGGATATTTCAGCAATGTGATATCAGTAAACTGAATGTTTGTTGTTTCTGGTGAATTTATAGTAGAATATGAGTTGTCAACCAGACACACACAGAGATATCAACACTCGGCATACAAAACTCAACAATGGTGACAACTGAACATTAAAAAACAAGTAACTAAGACTTCAACAAAAATAAATGCAAAATAAACCAGTAAATAGTCAAACATCCATGTAATTTCTATATGCCGCAGTAAGCAACAACATAGTACCGTGAACATCACACTATTTCAGTTAATCTGTAAATATACAAGAGATTACTGTACTTAAATACATGAGTTGTATTAGCAAATACAGTGTGCAGCTGTCAGTATGGTATTATACTGAAATGTACTATGACAGTACGAGCTAGAGCTAAAAAACAAACAAACAGTTAATTACTGGTGAACCTGCTGCCAGTAACAAACTGTACAACACTGCTGACAGAATTTTACTGTAATTACTTTGATAAAGGTGGAGGTTAAAGGAATGTTCCCGGTTCAGTAGGCCTATAAGTTAAGCTGAATCGAAAGCATTTGTGGCATAATGTTGATTACCACAAAAATTTATTTTGACTCATCCCTCCTTTATAAAACAAAATAAAGTTAGAGTGAGGCACTTACAATGGAAGTCAGTGGGGACGATTTTTGGTGGGTTTAAAGACAGAAAAGTGAAGCTTATAATTTTATAAAAGCACTTGCATTAATTTTTCTGTAGTAAAACTTGTGTATTATTTGAGCTGTAAAGTTGTTCAAATCGTCATCTTAACAGTCATTTTAGGGTTTGTTGACATTACATCGTCATGGCTATAACTTTACACAGAAAAGGTTAGTAATGATTTTATCACACTAAAATCATGTTAACACACATATTGTTTACGTCTTATGGCTATAATTTTTAAACAGTGAGTATTTGAACAAAAAAAAAAAAAAAACAAACATAAAAATTGGCCCCATTGACTTCCATTTTAAGTGCCTCACTGGAACATAGATTTTTACTTATTTTAAAAAGAAAATTAGGGACGAGTCAAAATGTATTTTTGTGGTAATCAACATTATGCCACAAATGCTGTCGATTGAGCTTAACTTGAATTGAACCCGGAATACTCCTTAAAGTACATTAATATGTGATATTTTCAACTGTTTTGTCTGTCAGATCAAAAATCATAAGTCGTGATTGAGTCACTGAATCGGGGGAGAGCGGGGGCACAAACTAACGCGGGGCTAGTTGTAACACACGTGGTTTAAATGTTTCCACACACGCTGGTAAGACGAAACTTAATTTGTTTACTTATTGCCATATCAACAATGTGTAGATAAAAAAACATTGTGGAAAAATAAAAAAACGTTGGAAGATATCGCCAAAAGTCCATTTTAAAGTAGCAAGTAAAAATGTTTTTACTGTTTATTTAAAATGAGGCAAACTTGTTATCATTTTAATCTCCAATATTTTAGCTAGCATCTTACATAATCTTTTAATTCTCAGATAGCCATCAGAAGTGACCAGCCAGGTTTAAATCCCAGTTGCGCAGATGGGACACGTTGTAACACTGTTACAATGTGCCCCAATTACAAAAAACTATATGCAATTCCATGTGTGTGTGTGTGTGTGAGCGCACGGGAGTGTGTGTGTGTGTGTTTTGTCATCAATCCATGCATTATATCGGTCAATTCTGTGGCTTTGTTGTGTATTTATTGTCAAGTGTCAAAAATATTGCTATATTATATATGACAAAGTTAACAAATGGCTTTTATTGACATGAAAATGTAGTTTATCTTCTAGGCTTATTAATTAGATCAGATACAGTTGTTAGAGGGGGATTTTAAGCTGTTATGTGGTCTTATTACAATGTGCCCCTTAGCTGTTACAACTGTTGTAACATTTCACTTTCTTTTTTTGAGGTATATTGTGAAAAAATGATACGCTGTATTCATGAAACATGACCACATATGTGAAATAGATACATGTGAATTTAATGCGAAAAAAGAAAAATACATCGAACCCCAAGTACATTTACACAAACTTAAGAAAACTAAAAAGTGTAAGTTTGTGCCCACGCTCCCCACTAAGTGAAAACTGTTACACACACTAAGTTTTTGTTAAAATCAATATGAGCAAGAATAATAATAGAGATGCTTGTTATACTTGTTAGCTACTTTCTCACAGATCATATGCTTCATGAGATGTCAAAAATATGTTTTTTATGAAATTATTATTATTATTATTATTATTATTTTGCAAATTTGTATAGGACTTTGGGGAGAGCGGGTCACAAACTAACGCGAGGCTAGTTGTAACACACGTGGTTTAAATGTTTCCACGCTGGTAAGAGGAAACTTCATTTGTTTACTTGTTGCCATATCAACACTGTGTAGAGAGAAAAAAAAATGCGGCAAAATTCAAAAAAACTTTGGAAGATATCGCCAAAAGTTCATTTTTAAGTAGCAAAAGTAAAATTCACAAGGAAGTTAATTTTCATCTCTGTTTTTAGTGTTTATTTAAAATGAGGCAAACTTGGTATAATTTTAATATCCAATCTGTTAGCTAGCAACTTGCATAGTCTTTTAATTCTTATCTACCCAGCAGAAGTGACCAGCCAGGTTTAAATTCCAGTTGGCCGACGGGGTGCACTATATACAGTTGTGCTCAAAAGTTTGCATACCCTTGGAGAATTGGTAATATATGTACCATTTTTAAAGAAAACATGAGTGAGCGGTCAAAACACATTTCTTTTATTTCTTATGGGATTCATATTCAGCTGTAGATTATAACAGAATGGCACAATCATAAAACAAAACATGGCAACAAAGAAAAAAATGAAATGACCCCTGTTCAAAAGTCTGCATACCCTTAGTTCTTAATACTGTGTATTGCCCCCTTTAGCATCAATGACAACGTGCAGTCTTTTGTAATAGTTGTCTATGAGGCCCCAAATTCTTGCAGGTGGTATAGCTGTCCATTCATCTTGGCAAAATGCCTCCAGGTCATGCAAAGTCGTTGGTCATCTTGCATGAACCGCACATTTGAAATCTCCCCAGAGTTGCTCGATGATATTATGGTCAGGAGACTGTGATGGTCATTCCAGAACCTTCAGCTTTTTCTAATGTAACCACTGGAGGGTCAACTTGGCCTTGTGCTTAGGGTCATTGTCATGCTGGAAAGTCCAAGAGCGTCCCAGTGCAAACTGTCTGCCAGTATTTTCTGATAACATGCTGCATTCATCTTGCCATCAATTTTCACAAGATTCCCCCGTGCCTTTAGAGCTCACACACCCCCAAAACATCAGTGAGCCACCACCATGCTTCACAGTGGGGATGGTATTCTTTTCACTATAGGCCTTGTTGACCTCTCTCCAAACATAGCGCTTATGGTTGTGACCATAAAGCTCTATTTTGGTCTCGTCACTCCAAATTACAGTGTGCCAGAAGCTGTTAGGCATGTCAAGGTGTTGTCGGGCATATTGTAACCGGGCTTTTTTGTGGCATTGGCAACTTGACAATGCAGCTCATTTTTGTTCAAGTATTGTCATATATTGCTCCTTGAAACAACCACACCATCTTTTTCCAGAGCAGCCTGTATTTCTCCTGACGTTACCTCTGGGTTTTTCTTTGTATCCCAAACAATTCTTCTGGCAGTTGTGGCTGAAATCTTTCTTGGTCTACCTGACCTTGGCTTGGTTTCAAGACATCCCCAAATTTTCCACTTCTTAATAAGTGATTAAACAGTACTGACTGGCATTTTCAAGGCTTTGGGTATCTTTTTATATCCTTTTCCATCTTTATAAAGTTCCATTACCTTGTTACGCAGGTCTTTTGACAGTTCTTTTCTGTTCCCCATGGCTCAGTATCTAGCCTGCTCAGTGCATCCACGTGAGAGCTAACAAACTCATTTTACTATTTATACACAGACACTAATTGCAATTAAAAAATCCACAGGTGTGGGAAATTAACCTTTAATTGCCATTTAAACCTGTGTGTGTGTGTTGTGTGTCTGTAACAAGGCCAAACATTCAAGGGTATGTAAACTTTTGAGCAGGGCCATTTCGGTGATTTCTGTTATCATTATTATATAAAAAGGAACCAAACAGGGGCCTGGGTAGCTCAGTGGTAAAAGACGCTGGCTACCACCCCTGGAGTTCGCTAGTTCAAATCCCAGGGTGTGCTGAGTGACTCCAACCAGGTCTCCTAAGCCACCAAATTGGCCCAGTTGCTAGGGAGGGTAGAGTCCATGGGGTAACCTCCTCGTGGTCGCCATAATGTGGTTCGTTCATGGTGGGGCGCATAGTGAGTTGAGCACAGATGCCACGGTGGATGGTGTGAAGCCTCCACATGCACAATGTCTCCGTGGCAATGCGCTCAACAAGCCACGTGATAAGACGCGTGGGTTGATGGTCTCAGACACAGAGGCAACTGGGATTTGTCCTCCGCCACCAGGATTGAGGCGAATCACTACGCGACCACGAGGACTTAAAAGCGCCCTGGGAATTGGGCATTCCAAATTGGGTAAAAAAAAAAAAAAAAAAGGGAGCCAAACAACTATGTGAAAATAAATGGCTTCATATGATCACTACCCTTAAATCGATGCCAAAAGTTCACAATTTCTGCTAGGGTATGCAAAATTTTGAGCACAACTGTAAGTGAGGGCATCTAATAGACTTCCACTGATTTCATTGCAGGCTAATTATATTTTCTATCCCCTAACCCTAACTCTAAACCTAACCCTCACAAAAACCTGTGCACATCAGTAGATTTAAAGGTAAACAAGTTTTTTTTTTTTAACTAGTGAGGACCACCTAAAATGTCCTCACTAGTGGGTTTTCAACTAGTTTTACTATTTTAGTGAGGACATTTTCACAAATATAGTGAAACCTGCACACATACCATCACACACTGTGTGTGTTTACAAGAAAAGGAGCTGTTACATCCTCTCGCACTTCCGCTGTCACATCCTTCTTTCCACGATCTCTTACCACAAACAACACATCGAACAACCGTCAACAAAACACTTATCCGTCCATCCCAGCGGCCACAAGCATTCTAACACTTCGAGTGTGTAAATTAACATGCGTATGTTTTTTTATCTCTCTCTTCGGATTACCACTTTTACAACTGGCGGTTTTTAACAAAAGATATAATTAAATAACTTAAGACACTGACCTGCGCGCTGTCTGACTTCTCTTTGAACCAATCCCTGCTGGACCACAACTGACATTCACAAATACAAGAGTTTATCACATGAAAGGTTTCCTCTCTCTCTCTCTCTCTCTCTCTCTCTCTCTCTCTCTCTCTCTCTCTCTCTCTCTCTCTCTTGCGTTTGAAGAGTAAGAAGTGGTAAATCCCTGCGGTTTTCTTTTTTCTCGCTTCTGTAGAAACCGCGTCTCACTTCTCTAAAGAAAATCTTAAAAAAAAAAAAACGCGATTTCTTTCCTTAAAATGTTCCGTCACCGTCACAAAAATACAACTTCTTTTTATGACTAATGACGTTCTGCGGTGATTTGAGCTAAAAATATATAAATACAAGTAGGATGATGTTGAAAATTTTACATTTATGGAGCGTCTAAACGAATTAAATCACTTCTAAAATTGTCTATTACTGCACTTAACTGAACTAATGGAAGAAAACTCTTCACATCATGACAACTGTCATTAATTACTTTAAAATTATTAACCTACATTATAATGTTGTTTAAAACATAATTATAATAGCCCAAACAGATTAACAGACTTTAAAATGTATAGCCTAAAGCACGTGATGTCTGTTTAAGAGCGTTTCATCTGGAAAGCATCACATTCCAATTAACATCTGCTAGACATCTTAAAAAGATTAGAATTGCAAACATTCTAAATCATAAACATCTTAAAGACATCTGCTGAATTGACATCTGAGATGAAACGTCTCATCGACGTTTTGCAGATGAGCAAACAACCTAAAAAACGTGTCCTATCAGGATTACAACCTAATCCCGTTTAAATTCTATAAAATCAAGTTAAATGGATGCAAACAAAGATGTTGTTATAACACAATGACGAAAACATGTTTACAGTGTAACAGTGATGATTTAAAATGTTTGATACATGCATTATCAAATAGATATGCATATATGAGTGTATGGACTATTGATGTATTAAGTGAGTAAATTAGTATCCCAAAAAAATCATGCATGACTGGACAATACATTCCCACCTCAGATCTGTCGGGACTCTTCCGCCCCCTACAGACACACAAGAACAATACTTTCCAGACAAATTGCTGTGTGGTCCCTTGGAGAAGAACCTGGCTGCAGCCTGCAGAATGAGGCGGGGCTACATATGGGGCGGAGCTATATGTGTCGCCCAAAACCTACTCTTATTGGCTTGTTCATCTTTTATAGACATACATGATAGATGTTGTCATGGTTGCAGGTGTTATCATTGTTTGAGAGAAAATGAATAGTTGAGCCAAATGATTTGGTTATAGTGCTACTGTGCACATACTGTACTATGTGATACTCAGTCCTAAATTCCATGGATTTTATCCTACGTAAAAAGTGAGGAATAAATCGGGATTTAAAGGCTGAAACTGACGTGAAAATGTTCTTAAAGAAAGGCCAACTGAGAAGCATGTATGAAACGTGTTTTTTTTTTAATTTTATTTTATTTATTTATTTTTTTGTGCTCATGCACCATCAGTACAGTATTAACAGTAGATTATATATGCCTCATGCAATATGCCTTATTATCTGTTGTAACAAACTATTCATTAAATGCCGATGGTTTCTGTGTGCATGTCAATTAGAAAGTAATTTTTGACGAGATAACGGAGCACACATTTTTGGAGCGAGGATGAGAGATAATCGTTTACCACCCTTCAAATAAATGAATATGAATCAACATAGAATACAAGCGAAAGCACCGCAACTATCTTAAGAATGGAATAGCAATTTTCATCAATTCATCAGCCTCTTGTTTACTATTGTTGAGGGCATAAATTAAAAAGACTAAATTCCCAAAATGCAGTGTAATCAATAGATCGAGCAGATAAGGTTGGCGTTCATAAAGCAAACTTGGTCAATGAATGAATCTATTATTAATTAGGCAAAATAATCACTCATGATGATGAGCTGTTATGGCAGAAACCGGGAGAGTAAAAGTGCATGCATAACTGCTCTAGTTTTTCGAGAACAGCCAATTGCATACAAGCACATGCCTTATGAATGAATGAACGATCGAATGAACGAATGAATGAACGAACGAAAGAACGAATGAACAACGTGTATTTGTATTCTGTCCACAAATATTATGATATTTGAAAACACATTTATACTAAGAATCATTATGTTGGGGGGGGGGGGGGGTGCCTGGATAGCTCAGTGAGTATTGCCACTGACTACCATCCCTGGACTCACGAGTTCGAATCCCAGGGGTGCTGAGTGACTCCAGCCAGGTCTCCTAAGCAACCAAATTGGCCCGGTTGCTAGGGAGGGTAGAGTCACATGGGGTAACCTCCTCCTGGTCACCATAATGTGTGGTTCTTGCTCTCAGTGGGGCAGGTGGTGAGTTGTGCATGGATGCCGCAGAGAATAGCATGGGCCTCCACATGTGCTACATCTCCGCTGTAACACGCTCAACAATCCACGTGATAAGATGCGCAGATTGACAGTCTCAGACCAGGCATCTGAGGGTACGTTTACACAACAACGATGTACTAAAAATGGAAAAGTTTTTCCTTTGCGTTTTTGAAAAGTTTTGTGTACTGACAACAACATTGTCAAAATTATCCCCGTTCACACGGATCCACGAAAACAACTAAAAACGCTGTATTATGCATGCCAGGCCAGTAGTTGGCGATGTCACTTTGTAAAGAAACACTACGCACCTGAGCACATAAGCATTCTTCCACAGAGCGGTGAATACAAACAATGAAGATGGCGATCGCTGGTCGTAGTAGTGATACAATAAACTCAATCTTGAGCAGCACAAACACAGTCCTGTAGTCCGCCATTGTAGTTTTGAAAATTGAAAAAAAAAAAAAAAAAAAAAAAAGAATCATTATGTCTTTAAAACTTTTGTGAGAATAGGAGTGTAATTTACAGTTAATTTACAGAAGATGGTGCTGTTGGTTTTCATAACCCATATGTCGGGTGCATTTGCATCAGAACTAATAACAATGCAATAACAGTTGTGTGTGTGTGTGTCATATATATTAAAATGTTTATATTACAACAATTCTAATACACTTTTTTCATTTTCACTCAATGGTGATATATATATATATATATATATATATATATATATATATATATATATATATATATATATATATATATATATATATAACATTTTATTGATCATTTATTAATTTCTCTAACCATGCGTTATAATGAAGGCTTTGTGAAATTGCAACTTTTTGAATTACAGATTTGAATGACAGCAGACACATCAACACTTTTGTTCATCATTCCATGCGACTCAGTCCTGCTAAATTTGTTTGAAATGACACGTGAGGTACAACACAAAGTCATATCACTTATGAGATATAGCACTAAAATCAAAAGTATCTTGCTAAATAATTTTAACACTGACTATGACCGCATTAATACTAGAGTTGAATCTTCGCCATAGTAGGATTAGTAATTTTGCCCTCCGCTCATGTTTTCAACAAGACTAAAACAACAACATGCTGCATGCTCAGTCTGACTCCTGCATTTGTTTGCAAATAACTGAGGTACAACACAATTTCATATCACTGACGAGCCACAGCACTATAATCAAAATTATCAGGCTGAACTATTTTAAAATGCATTTCGTATAATGTACACCTATAAAAGATGACCGAGCCAATGAGAGTAAGTTATGGGCGGAGCGACACATTTAGCCCCAAGTGAATGGGTCAAGCCGTAAAGGTTAAAATACTCACCATTTAAAAAGTATAAGCACAAGACATAAACAATTTGTTAACATGTTTTTACTGTGATAAAATCACTTACTAAACTTTTCTGTGTAAAGTTATAGTACATTTTACAATGTAATGTCAACAAACCCTAAAATGACTTTAAAAATTACAATTTAAACAACTTTACAGCTGAAATAATACACAAGTTTTAACAGAAAAATTAATGTAAGTGCTTTCATAAAATTATAAGCTTCACATTTCTGCCTTTAATCCAAAAATTGGCCCCATTCACTTCCATTGTAAATGTCTCACTGTAACCCAGACTTTTTTTATTTTTATAAAAGGAGGAACGATTAGAAATACATTTTTGTGGTAATCAAAATTACACCACAAATGCTGTTGATTGAGCTCAACTTGTATTGAACCCAGACTATTCCTTTAAAACACCTCATAATGTTAGTGTGTGTATCTCTGTGTGTGTGTTTGAGTGGGGTGGGGTCGGACAATAATCTCTTAGAGGGTCACACATGTCAGTGCTGCACAAGATAATACACTAAACAAACAAACTGACTTTCCAACGCTGAGAGCTCGGAACAAAGTGAAAAGAGCTACTGTTCAACCATCACAGCATTAATTAATATAATGTAACAATTAAATAAAGTAGACACAAAAACTACTTGTAATTTTTTCTAACACATTTTAGAGTAATAGTAAAGTCATCAAAACTATGAAAACACAAAAGAAAGTATGAGAATTGCATGAAAAATATGAAACAAATCAAATCTATATTTGAGCTTCTTCACACTCTGAACATTCTCTTCATATGAGCAGCTTCATGAGGAGTTCACGTGTGCTGGACACTATTTGGCTAATTTTACCTCACTATCTGCTGCAACTCATACACTTCAAAATACTTCAAAAATTAAATTCTAGTTTTATAAAGTGCATGGGCACAATTTCTAGTTGTCTACAAAAGAAATCTGTTGATTAATGAAATAATAAAAGATGATGCGCATAAAGAATCACATTAAGCAAATGCTTTTATACAAATACACTTTTTTAAGTTTTATTTTTAAATTGTTTATTAATTGCTTGTTATATTTAAATACATTTCAAACATTAAATGAAAATTATTTCACGACTATTTATTTGTCAATTTATAATGAATGCGATTTTTTAATTTACAATTTTATTTTCAAATTAATAATGGATTCCTTTCTCATGTGAGGATCAAAGGTCAGGGTTCAAACACACAACATGATGTGGAGAATGATTGTCTTTAGAATAAACATTATCAACATCATTCTGCTCTGGAGAGATCTGCGGTATGTTCACAATGAGGTCCATTTCTAAGCAAAATTCTACTTCTGCAAAAACTTTAGCTAACTAATTGTTGAAATTTAATGCATGACAACGAACAAACACCCTCTAGCCAGGTAGCTGTCTCATATTCATTTCTTACCAGTGGTCTGGCTGTGTTTCTCCTCTTTCTTTTTATTTTGTCACCCAACTTGTAGGTGCACTTCATGATGTGGAAAAACTCTGTGAGCGTGGCACATCTAGCTACAACTCCCTCCTTGCAGTTCCATTCTCCCTTCTCTCTCGAGCCACAAGGGGCCCCCATATAACTGCCTCATTGAGCCATAAAAGCTGCCTGAGTCTTACTCTCAGCTTTTAGTATATTTAGAAAAACAAAACAAAATTATCTTGCTTTGCGGGTCCCCCTGGTGGCTCGGGGACCCTAGCGGCCTCTTTTACCGCTTATTTCTAGAAACAGCCCTATTCACTGTGTTCCTCTGTGTTTGTGAAGTAAGACAAACATAAACCTTGGTCAGGGAATCGACTGTGACATTAAAGCACTACAGTCAAATAAACTCAGCTGTCCTGAATAAATAAAAATGATGAAAGTATCAAATGCACAATCTCAGAATGAGACAATTATATAATTGAGATGCATCTGATGTTCCTCAGTGTGTGCATCAGCAATATCCACTGTTAGTCTCAGAATCTGAACTTTTATCCAGTTACATCATAGAGCTGTTCACGTTGTAGTCTGAAAAACCTGGAAGACAATTGACTTATCGCTAAGCTCTGCCCCCCTTTGTTATGGTTGCTCGTTCTGACAAGCTCTGCAGAACTCCCCATTGGAATGAATGGGAGATCGCTGTGAACGGAGTGGTTTTTGGCTAAATATTCTCATAAACTGAATTAATAATATTCTTATGTGGGCTGGAATGAAGGGTGACATTGTAAAGCATATTTATTTGATGTTTATTTATCAGCTCAAATAATAAACAAGTTTTAACAGAAAAATTATTGTGTGCTTTTATAAAATTATAAGCTTCACATTTCTGCCTTTAAACCCTCAAAAAATTGGCCCCATTCACTTCCACTGTAAGTGCCTCACTGTAACCCAGATTATTGTTTTTTTTTTTTTTTTTAAGAAAAGGAGGAACGAGTCGAAATTATATTTTTTGCATTATGCCACAAATGCTGTCAATTGAGCTTAACTTGTAGTGAAGCTTGAATATTCCTTTTAAACCCCTCTCAGGCTGGTTGAGACTCTCAGTTCTCAAAAGAATTCTTGCCCTCTTCTGACTGAGATCTGTCACACTCACTGAATAAGAATGGAGGGGTGACAGACAAAATGACACCAAATGACTTTTATCTCGATTCCCTGACACATGAAAGTTGTGGAAATAAGTACCATGTGAACAAACAAATTGTAATAGGACTGAATTAGAATGCGATTCATAGAGTAATTTGAATTAGTCGTTTAATGGTAGGAGAGCCCTAGAAAAAAAAAATGCTTGGTTACAAATATACATTTGTGATATGTGGCTTAGTGTTAGCACAGGAAAAGGTCTGGATAAGATCTGAGCAGAACATTGGCTTGGTCTCTGATGAAGTGTTTGTGTCGTGGCAACTATCATACTGAACTCTAGCGTTCAGTGATGTTGACTGAAAATTTAAGTGCCCAGTAGTGTAGAATGGAAGCCATGTCTCTGCAAACACATACAGGAGGATTCTCCAGATCCATCACAGATTTTTCCTGTGGCCCTCAGAGATCACATGCTCGGGTACGGCTCTCGTGTACCACTCACACCAAGCGCTGTTGTACACGCTAACGTCTGTGTGACCACACTCATGGGCCGCCAGGGCCACGTGGCATGCAGTAACTCCTGAGCAGCAGGCCATGCACAGTGGCCGCTGTAGATCAATGCTTTCAGTCTTAAACAACGCCCTCAGATGGTCTGGAGGAAACAGAAGTCCAGCAGGAGTGAGGAATGAGGTGAAAGGCATGTTGATGGAGCCGGGGATGTGACCAAACTCAGTGTCTAAAACACAACAACATTCACTCCAACAAATGAGAAGTCCAGATGATGTCTAATGTGACTTTTTTTATTCTCAAATGCAGTCATATAGGACCGGGACTAGTTGTCACACAAGGTTTTGAGTCAAAAGTCTAATTACACTAATGTGTGATTTATATGTTTGTTTCAAACAAAGTTCAAAACTGTCTTGAATGAATATTCTATCTGTAATGCAAGTTAAAATTAATTTCGACTCGTTCCTCCATATCTTTAATAAAGCAAAAATCTGTTCCAGTGAGGCACTTACAATGGAATTCAATTGGGCCAATCCATAAACATTAAAATACTCACTGTTTCAAAAGTATAGCCACAAGACAATAATATGTGTTAACATGATTTTAGTGTGATAAAATCGCTAAGTAACCTTTTCTGTGTAACGTTATATCCAATTTTACAACTTTGTTTCCATGATGACGTAACATCGGTGACAAATAACTAGATGTTCATCCACCTAGAACAGTAGTCTGCTGCAAAAACAATGTTTTAAACAACTTTACATTCAAATAATACACAAGTTTTAACAGAAAAATGTGCTTTTTTTTTTTTTTTTTTTTTTTTTGTAATTACAATTTTTTATTTATTCAAAGAAGAAAAAACACAACAGAGAAAAACACAATATATACACACCGAATCAACATTTAACTTTTAACCCTCATTAATATCCCTCCCCAAACACCAACCCCACCCTACCCCAAAGAACACCCCTGTGGTCACATAAAATAATACACACACACAAACAATAAAATAAAAAATAAATAAATAAAAATAAATAAAAAATAAAATATATAATAAACATGCATAATTAAACTAAACATCTCTCTCCTCATCCCTTCCCCTAGAGTCCCCCAAAACTGCCAGATACCTACCCCACTTCCTGAAAAATAAGTCCTCCAGCCCCAGCCTTCCATCTATCATCTTCTCAAAAACCGTCACCCTCCCCATCTCCGCACACCATTCCGGAAATGGTGGCGCTCCGTCTGACTTCCAACCCCTTAAAATAATTTGTCTGCCAATCATCACGCCAGTCAGAACCTAATTTTTTATATATTTGTCCCCCAAATTTATAACTTTCCCATTGCCTAAAATGCAAAGTCTGGGCAAAGTAGAATTTGAGTGCCCAGAATGTCACACAAATAATTCTGAACCTTTAACCAAAAATCTTGGATTTAACGCATCCCCAAAAAACATGGGTTGTGTATCCAACTTCTGATTGGCATCACCAGCAGGTGGGTGTGTCTTTAAGACCAAGCCTATATAATCTAGAGGGGGTTCAATAAAATATTTGTAAAATCTTAAATTGCATAAGGCGAACCCTTGCATCTCCAGATGCAGACTTGACATTTTTCAGAATCTTAGTCCACACTCCATCCTCCAATACAAAGTTCAAATCTTTCTCGCATAATCTCTTAATAGAAGTTAAAGCTCCATCCCCCAGACTCTGAATCAACAGGGAGTAATACACTGATGCCTCATGACCTTTCCCAAAAGCAGTAATCACCTCACCCAAAGTATCTGCCATTTTAGGGGGGTACGTGCTACTCCCAAAAACAGTACAGAGCAGGTGGCGCAGTTGTAAATACCTATAAAACTGAGATCTGGGAATCCCAAAATGATGACCCAAATTCTCAAAAGATCTCAACACTTCACTCTCATACAGGTCACTGAGTATAGCAACCCCCCCTCACAATCCACTCTGACCAACAGAAAGGGGACTTGTTGATACATAATTTTGGGTTAAGCCATATGCTCGAGGCAACATTTAAATAAATGTCCGAATTAAATACTCTGGCCACTCTTATAGGGGCTAGGACTTCCTGTTCTATAGAAAACTAGGGAGGGGCTCTTTCAGGTGGAAGCGACCAATGAGCCAAATGCCTGAGACATCTATAGGGAGTGACTGTAGCAGGTAGTTGAATTTTGGAATACAGTTCATTTTAATAACATTAACCTTCCCAATCATCGATAAATGTAATGAAGCCCATCTGACCACATCGCTCGAAAATCTTTTAATTAAAGGGTCAAAATTAACTCTAACTAAATCAGGCAAATTTACTGGGAATAAAATACCCAAATACTTAATGCCCTGTTTGGGCCAATGGAAGGTGCCCGGCTGGAAGGCCATTACTGGGCAGTACACTGTCAGAGCTAAAGCTTCAGATTTAGACCAATTGACTTTGTATCCTGAGAGCTTGGAAAAGGAATTAATAATTCTTTGGAGGCAAGGCATAGATCTAGCTGGGTCAGAGACAAATAATAAAATATCATCTGCTTAAAGCAAAAGCTTATGCACCATACCTCCCGCCACCACACCTGGAAAATCATCCTCCTTTCTTATCGTGGCTGCTAATGTTTCCAGGACAAGACAGAACAATAATGGGGAAAGAGGGCAACTCTGCCGAGTGCCCCTATTCAGAGTAAAATAATCTGAAATTAATCCATTTGTTTGTACCACTGCTATATTCGCTACTGACCACATGATATTGATGAGACGCCTGATGTTATCAGAAGAGCTGCGGCCCCAAATAAACCCCACCTGATCTATATGTATAAGAGATGTCATAACTTTACTTAACCGGTTAGCCAAAATGTTTTATAAAATTTGTACATCTAGCTGGATCAGGGAAATTGGATGGTAACTTTTACACTCACTTGGATCTTTGTCCTTTTTAAGGATCAGACTGATCCGGGCTTGTGTTATGGTTGGCGGAAGCTTTCCATTCTTTAATGATTTTGTATAAACTTCTAACAAAAGTGGAGCCAATTCTGTAGCATAAGATCTGAAAAATTCAGTGGTAAAACCATCTGGCCCTGGAGCCTTGCCAGTAGGCAGGGCCTTAATTACCTCGTCAATCTCCTCCAAGTTTCTCTCAAAATCAAGAGAGTTTTTTTGCTCAGTTGTCAATTTAGGAAGTTCTAATGGTTCCACAAAGTTTCTAATATCTTCATTAGTAGACGAAGACGTGGAACTATAAAGATCAAGATAGAATTCTTTAAAGGCATTATTAATATCAATGGCCGAGGTAAAAATTTCACCCCCAGCAGATTTCACTGAGGGAATGGTAGAAAAAGACTCTC
This sequence comes from Myxocyprinus asiaticus, assembly GCF_019703515.2. Classification (NCBI taxonomy): domain Eukaryota; kingdom Metazoa; phylum Chordata; class Actinopteri; order Cypriniformes; family Catostomidae; genus Myxocyprinus; species Myxocyprinus asiaticus. The sequence goes on from NC_059355.1 coordinate 17,798,352, forward strand.
TCTGTTTTATATATCTAGCCAGAAGCTTCCCTGCTTTGTCCCCTGACTCAAAATATGACTGTCTAACCCTGAATAACCAAAACTCCACTTTCCGCGACAAAATAGTATTATAACTGTATTTCAATCATGTCAATTCTCTGAGGCCATCAGATGACATTCTGCGCTTCAGCTCTGCCTCTGCACTTTTAATATTCCCTTCCAACTCCACGAGTTCTCGTGCTTTGGATTTTTTGATGAATGAGGCATAGTGTATGATCCGACCCCTAAGAACCGCCTTAAGTGCCTCCCAAGCCACGCCCACAGAGGATACTGAGGACCAGTTGGTCTCCATATAAACACTGATTTCAGTCTTTAACATTTGTTGGAAATCAGGATTTTGCAAAAGGGATACATTAAAGTGCCAACTATATGATTTCTTTTTCTCCGTATGTGGCAACACCTCTAAACTCACCAGGGCGTGATCTGAGACTAAGATGTTTCCAATTGGGCAGTCAACCACAGATGAAATGAGGGACTTAGATATATAAAAAAAAATCTATTCTAGAATAAATCTTATGGACTGATGAAAAAAATGTATTGTCTCTACCAGATGGGTTCAAAAGTCTCCAAATATCTGCAAGACCAAGATTTTTGCACCTCCTGTTAAGTGTCACTGTTGCTCTAGTTGGGCTTACACACTTTTGCTTCACTATGATCAAGGACTGCATCCATCAATAGATTAAAATCTCCTCCCAATATTATATCATGAGGGGTGCCAGCGGCTTGCAACATCCCTTCAAGATCTATAAAAAAGCTCTGATCGTCAGTGTTAGGTGTGTAAATTTTAGCCAAAATCAAACTTTGCCCCTGAATTTCTGCTAAAACAATAATGACTCTTCCTGATTTATCTTTGATCTGTTTGAGAAATTTGAATTGTAGATGTTTACTTATCAATGTAATGACCCCCCTGCTCATTCTTTAGCCAGCACTAAAGAAAATATGTCCACCCCATATCTTCCCAAATTTTTCAGCTTCCTGCTGGGAAAGGTGCATTTTTGAAGAAACACTATATCATATTTCTTACGTTTAAGAAAAGAAATAACCTTCCTTCTTTCTAATAGGGTGCCCCAACCCATTCACATTCCACGTGGAGAGAGATAATTCCCTCATATTAACATTTAACATTTGATATAATAGAAAAAATAAATCTTGTGTCAAAAACAAGATTATACAGACCACATTCCAACATTATTGCAACAATCAAACTCCCCCCCGAACCAAACAAACAGAAAAAAGAAAAATGTGCGCATTAACCCTGCGCACGACAGCCCCAACCGGTGTCAATCCCTCTAAACTCAAACAGTCCATGTACGCCTACGAGAGCCCCTGCGACAACTTTGCCATCGGATTGCTCTAGCCAGTGCTTCTGCACAAATTTTGTAAGGCAAAATTACATAACAGAAAATACTTTGTAAAACAGACCCCAGCCAATAGGCAGAATAAACACAAAGAACATATAGATTCATTCACAGAATTGACTCGGTGTTTTCCTCCACAAAACAAATTCCAGCTGATATAAAGCCGTTCAGTTTCCTCGGACAGACAAACAATTGTTCAGTGAGCCGGCTGTTATGAGTACAGCAGATGACGAAATCATTCTAATGTCCCTTAAAAAATATTCCACAAAAACTAACTCCAGCCAACAGGAGGCATAAGCACAAAGAACGAACAGAATCAACCACAACTGTCCCGGAGGAGTGTTATTCAACAAAACAAGCTCCAACCGCTAGGCAGAACCAGCACGAAAAAACAGAACAGGCGCCTCGATTTCTCGAATGGCCAAGTGTGTATTGAGCAAGTCAAGTTCACTCGGAGGCTGCATAAAAAAAATACGCCATGACTTAGTCCGTCAACTTTATAAAAGACATCCTTGTGTAGGCATGAAGATATTTTGCAGTCGTTCTTAGTATCCATTCTCAATCTGGCTGGGAACTTCATTGTAAAAGCGATCATCCGTCCATGTAAAAGTTTCTTGAAGGAGTCATTCCACAAAACAAACTCCATCCGCTAGACGGAGCCAGCGCAAAAAGAAACAAAAATGGCGCCCAGCTTCCTTAGACAGCCAGAGTAAGTACAGCGAGTTAATCCACTCTGGAGCTACATGAAAAACCCCAAATGGCTTACTCACCCATTGTTTTTATAAAAGACAGTGCTTGCTTCGGGCACGTAAATACCCTGCAACCATCCTTCGTTTCTATTCTCAGTCTGGCCGGAAACATCAGTGCAAAAGCGATCTTCCGTTGATGTAAGAGTTTTTTACTTCCTTGAACCGATCGCGTTTCACTCTTGTCAAATTCGCAAAGTCCGGGAACAAGAAAATATTGTGATTCTTCCAAGAAAGCTTTCCTTTGCTTCTCGTCTCGCGTAACACAAGATCTTTATCGGATGATCTCAGAAATTTGGCCAGAATTGATCTGTGCCTGTCTCCCTCAGCAGATCTGTGAGCCGGGACTCTGTGAGCTCGCTTGATTTCCAGTTTATGGCCTGTTATGTCGAGCAGACTCGGGAACAGCTCATCCAGGAATTTCACCATATCTATGCCCTCTTCATGCTCGGGAATTCCAACAATTCGTGTATTGTTCCTTCGATTCCTATTTTCAAGATCTTCCAATTTTTCCAAAATGGATTCCAAATCTGTTTTTGACGCGGGCGGATTAGCGGATAATTCCCTTTCCGATGATTCAAGATAATCGATACGTCTTTCAACTTCTGCCACTCGTGACCAACTCAGAGAATTTTGTTTCCATCACCGTAATCGATTGACGTATTACAGCGAGATCCTCCAAGTCAGCAACAACCTTCGTCAGCACCACTGAGATGTTGGACAGTTGACGCTGAATTTCTTCTCCCAAGGTGCCATCCAAATTGAATCCCCGGTCCACAGGCCCACCAGAGGTTTCAGCTAGAGTACGTACTGTAAGTGTCTTTTAATGTCTCCAGAGTCTGAGGATTTTGACTTCGCCATGTTTACCTCAAAGAGCAAATATGTAACTGGGTGTATCAAATCTCACCGAATTAAACATGAAAATAATAAAAAAACTATCAAAGAGTGCAGAGCCAGTCGCTCACAACCCCTCAATGTAAGTGCATTGTAAGTGACTCACTGGAACCTTCATTTTTGCTTTTTTAAAGAAAAGTACGGACGAGTCGAAATACATTTTTGAGATAATCAACATTATGCCACAAATGATGTCGATTGAGCTTAACTTGTATTGAATATTCCTTTAAGTCAGGATAAGTTTAGTCAGTTCTCTCCTCCAAACTAAAATTCCAATATGCCTTTGGTTAAAAAAGTTAACAAAATCTGTCATTAAGACAAAAGTCAACAATATAATGAAGGTAGACTTTAACTGAAAATTTGAACTGTTCTCAAGACAAGAGTATTTTTCATAAATATTATAATGCGAGTTGTCACATATGTGCAAAACCTATCCAAAACAATTGTGTGATCATTTTATATCTTACATTTTTGCTGTTTTACAGATTGTTTTGTTTTAGAATAATTTTACCAGTAACACTGGTAAAATAGCTAGTTTAGTCAAGACTTTAAAAAAAAGTCACCATAACAGTTCATAAGCACTCATTATTGTTGCGATATCAGTAATTTAAAGGGATAGTTAACACTAAAATGAAAATGCTATCATCATTTAGTCACCCTCACGCCATCCCAGATGTGTATGATTTTCTTTCTTCTGCAGAACACAAATTACATTTTTTAGAAGAATATTTCGGCTCTGTAGATCCATACAATGCAAGTGAATGGTGACCAAAACTTTGAAGCTCAAAAAAGAACATAAAGACAGCATAAAAGTCCATACGTCCATACAATATTTAATGTCTTTAGAAGTAATATGAAAGGTGTGTGTGAGAAACAGATCAATATTTAAAGTCCTTTTTTTTTTACTATAAATCTCCACTTTCACATTCTTCTTTTGTTTTTGGCGATTCACATTCTTTGTGCATATCGCCACCTACTGGGCAGGGAGGAAAATTTATAGTAAAAAAAAAAAAGGACTTAAATATTGCTCTGTTTCTCTCCACATCTATCATATCGCTTCTGAAGACATGGATTCAACCACTAGAGTTGTATGGGTTAATTTTATACTGCCTTTATGTGCTTTTTGGAGCTCCAAAGTTCTGGTCACCATTCACTTGCATTGTAGTAACCTACAGAGCTGATATATTCTTCTAAAGATCTTAATTTGTGTTATGTAGAAGAAATAAAGTGTTACACATCTGGGATGGCATGAGGGTGACTAAAAGATGATAGCATTTTCATTTTGGGGTTAACTATCCCTTTAAAAGTTTGATGGAAATGCGACTTGCTGTCTCTGGATCGACTCCTCTGAATCGACCAGCTGGACGCGTGTCCACAACCTGAAATGTCTTCGTGTCCAGATTGTCCAGAATGTCCTGGTATGTTTTGACCCACGATCGCTTCAGAGACGCGCTGTACTCTGCCGGTTCTGGTCTCTTGTCCTCATCTGTGACCTGAAAACCCTCTGCGACCCAGTGTTTCAACCCCCCCCCCCCCCCCGTTCAGGACCGACACCGAGCGGTGACCGAACACCCGGAATATCCACCACACTCGTGACGAGGAAAACGCGCCGTGCTCGCTGGCGTCATACACGACCATATGAGAATCATTGGAGATGCCCAAACTCCCGACGTATTCTGAGAAGGTGCTGACCGGAGGGAGCATGTGGTCTCTGCACCGGTCCATGTCAATGAACGCAGCTCCGGGAACGTGTCTATTTTTGAAGTCCGGCTCGGCGTTCCGCAGAAGTTTCGGCAGGTACCATGACGCGTCCAGAACGCGCAGGTGAGCCGCAGCTCTGCTCTGGAGCAACTTTGTGAGCCACTTTGCACTGACAAGAGCTTTAGTCTGGAGAGCCATCGCAGCTTTACTCAGCGCAGATGAGCAGAACTGACAGAGAGATAACGCACCAGACTGAACACAACTATTGCATCCAGCCGGAAGAGGGGTTTCACTCCCTGAACTAATGCTGCCTTCATGTGCTATCGGAATTATCCTACTTCCCACTTCTTAAGTAGTAATTACGAGTATGTCGCGTTCACATGCTTTGTAGTCGGAAAGAACAGGAAACATGGACGACGCCAGGTTCATTCATACATATTTACTGAGGAATTTTATTTTGACACCATAATACATATTACTCAGTTAGCTTGCTGACGATAATACAATTTTGGTCAAATATAAGCTATTTTCACGGTGTAATGTACAACATGCATAGAATGGTTGCTGATATACATAAATGAATTTGACCAAAACGGCAAGCAAGCTGTATTTAGAAAAATGAACAAAACCTGTCATTCACTACAGAAACTATACTATGAAGGTATTTTTGGAGCAAAACAACTGGGCACCTGTGACAGTGGAATTTGTAGTTGTAGAGATTAGCCACACATGTATATCAGTAAATTTGAAGTCACAGAAACAATTTTTTTAAGAGTTGCAAACTTGTAGATATTTTTTTTTTCTCTTCCACACACACAACACAACAGTTACACCTTCTCAAATTCTTCATTGCAGGTGCACAAATCCTATTCTACGAATGACAAATTAAGAAACTCATACGCTCACATTTTTGCTAGTTACTGCAGTGAATATGGTGCAAATTTATTCCTATAAAAAATACTGTCCACCAAAAACAAACAAAACAAACAAAATGGAAAAAACAACAACAACAAAAAAAAAAACATAATTTACCATGGTTTTCAGACCATGGTAAATTATCATATGGTTAATCTTACATTAGGTGCATACTTATGATATGATACTCACCTGCGAAGACCCACCCTGTTGTGTCATTTTTCTAGAAGGTAAAGCAGAAGAGAATATAAGGAATAAATCGTTTAATATGAGGGTATCATTTAATATGAGACGACTGAATAGCAAATTTAACAGTGCAGGTAGTCTAGCGTTAGTTTACCTTTCGTGAAACAAGAAAGGCTAATCTAACTAAGAAACACTGATTACCAACCGTAGCTGACCAGCGCGAGTATTTAAACTATAAACAAATGTATTATGGTGAGTGATTTCAGAAAAAGATAGAAAAAACTTACCTTTACTGGTATAACTTGCTCTTCTGATTGGTCAAAATTATCTGATCTCTGAACAGTGCCCGCCGCTGCCTCTACAGATGCACAAATCAATTTTGCTCCATATTTTACATAGATACACTATATTGCCAAAAGTATTCGCTCACCCATCCAAATAATTTAATTCAGGTGTTCCAATCACTTCCATGGCCACAGGTGTATAAAATGAAGCACCTAGGCATGCAGACTGCTTCTACAAACATTTGTGAAAGAATGGGCCGCTCTCAGGAGCTCAGTGAATTCCAGCATGGTACTGTGATAGGATGCCACCTGTGCAACAAGTCCAGTCGTGAAATTTCCTCGCTACTAAATATTCCACAGTCAACTGTCAGTGGTATTATAACAAAGTGGAAGCGATTGGGAATGACAGCAACTCAGCCACGAAGTGGTAGGCCACGTAAAATGACAGAGCGGGGTCAGCGGATGCTGAGGCGCATAGTGCGCAGAGGTCGCCAACTTTCTGCAGAGTCAATCGCTACAGACCTCCAAAGTTCATGTGGCCTTCAGATTAGCTCAAGAACAGTGCGTAGAGAGCTTCATGGAATGGGTTTCCATGGCCGAGCAGCTGCATCCAAGCCATACATCACCAAGTGCAATGCAAAGCGTCGGATGCAGTGGTGTAAAGCACGCCACCACTGGACTCTAGAGCAGTGGAGACGCGTTCTCTGGAGTGACGAATCACGCTTCTCCATCTGGCAATCTGATGGACGAGTCTGGGTTTGGCGGTTGCCAGGAGAACGGTACTTGTCTGACTGCATTGTGCCAACTGTGAAGTTTGGTGGAGGGGGATTATGGTGTGGGGTTGTTTTTCAGGAGCTGGGCTTGGCCCCTTAGTTCCAGTGAAAGGAACTCTGAATGCTTCAGCATACCAAGAGATTTTGGACAATTCCATGCTCCCAACTTTGTGGGAACAGTTTGGGGATGGCCCCTTCCTGTTCCAACATGACTGCGCACCAGTGCACAAAGCAAGGTCCATAAAGACATGGATGAGCGAGTTTGGTGTGGAAGAACTTGACTGGCCTGCACAGAGTCCTGACCTCAACCGGATAGAGCACCTTTGGGATGAATTAGAGCGAAGACTGCGAGACAGGCCTTCTCGTCCAACATCAGTGTCTGACCTCACAAATGCGCTTCTGGAAGAATGGTCAAAAATTCCCATAAACACACTCCTAAACCTTGTGGAAAGCCTTCCCAGAAGAGTTGAAGCTGTTATAGCTGCAAAGGGTGGGCCGACGTCATATTAAACCCTATGGATTAAGAATGGGATGTCACTTAAGTTCATATGCGTCTAAAGGCAGATGAGCGAATACTTTTGGCAATATAGTGTATGTGGTGCAAAAGGGAGAGCGCGCGAAACTTGTCATTTGCAAGCGAAAAAACTTTGTTTGAGACTCGTAGCAGCAGATTCAAGCAGTTTTAGTTATGTACTTGTGTTTGTGCTAGAAAAATATCCAAGAAAATAATTTTTTTTTGTGAGAAAATATTCTACAAGTGTGCAAATCTCATTGGACGAATTCACATACTGATTTGCGGATGAGCAAAATTTGGCCGTGACTTCACGTTTTTTGATGCGGGTGTGTGAATGTGTTTTGCACCATATTCACTGCAGCAACTGTAGCAAAAATGTGAGCGTATGAGTTTCTTAATTTGTCATTCGTAGAATAGGATTTGTGCACCTGCAATGAAAAATTTGAGAAGGTGTAACTGTTGTGTTGTGTTTGTGGAAGAGAAGAAAAAATCTACAAGTTTGCAACTCTTAAAACATTTTTTTCTGTGACTTCAGATTTACTGATATACATGTGTGGCTAATCTCTACAACTACAAATTCCACTGTCACAGGCGTTCAGTTGTTTTGCTCCAAAAATACCTTCATAGGATGCTGCCCTCGTGAAAATCATAATCAATGGTAAAATATCCATCGCTAAAATATCGTGCATGATGAATATAAGCAAGTTTGCTGCGTTACCATGACAACCAATGTATACATGATAGCAAAAGCGACTGTAGTCTGAACAGAAAAAATCTGATCTAGCCAACTATAACTTACAGTTTGAACAATCACTCAAAAAAATCGTATTTGTCCTGCAGTGTGAACAAAGCCATATAGTTTCACTACTCACATCGTACATGGCAATGACTGCTGAACTAACTTGTTACTTGCTTTTGAGCTGGGCGTTGCTCCTCTCGAAACGTGAGTCCCGCCTTCTTTGATTTGATTGGTTATCTCAAACGACATTGATGAGCGGTGTTAAATCACTAACATTTCTACTGTAAACCTATTTACAACTTGAAACTTACTGTGATTTAAAACATTGTTGTTATTATTATTATTAAAAGCATGTTTTGTATTTATTGTTAGCTCTGTGAAAACCTGTAAATGGCATATAGTTCTGTTTATGTATGTAGATAGATATTTCTGTTCATAGCTTTCTCTTCCTCTTCTTCATGGGGTTGTTTAATAACACTTAACATTATAAAACTATATTTTATTTAGATTTTGATCTTCAACAAATCAACATTCCATGGTAAATTGTTCTTGTTAAAAAAAATAATAATAAAATCATTCTGTTCTTAGAGTGCCACCTTGTGTTGGAATAATGAAAGGACATCACATATTGTGTCGTGTTTGTGTTTGAAGAATGAGCTGAACGAGTTGAATAACGTGAAAAAAGAGGAAGAAAGAAAACTAGCGCTCAGAGCAAGATCTGCCCTACCTATATCTGTGGTCACGAGCCGCAATACATCAATCATTACGTTACTGTGTTACTGCAGGATTAATGTGTTGCTTAAAGTGCAAGCAAAAACAGTATAATAACAAAATGAAAGGTTCATTGTTTCTGCGCTCGCCTTTCAGCAAGTCGCACAGTAAAAAATATTTTACATTTTCTGTTTTGATAAATAGTCGTGCTTGAAAAATCCAAGCGCTCAAATAAATAAGGGTAATAGATTTGCATATGATATAAAGTTAATATTTATTAAACCAACAATTAGATGAAATGTCATGTGCAGGCAAATAAGATCCATGTTTAAATCGAGCAGGATCATAGAACTAAAAACATTCTAGTAGCGTGTAAAGGTGGTGTGGGATGTGGCATTCTGAGGCGCCTCTTCTAGTAATGCTCAATGGCGAGAATTGTATTGCATCTTTTCCATTTTCATCAGGACTGTTTGCGGCACACACTGCAAAAGTTAAAATGTTTCGTGGCTGCCGCATGTCAGGTGACTGTAATCAACTTGGTAGGTTTGCACCAGCTGTATGTGATCTCACGTAAGTTGGGACGTAAAGTTCACGCTAAGGGCTTAGAAACTACTAGTTAGCTTGTAACTAAGTCATTGCTTACTTTGGTTGCACTACCTGCTCATAAGGCAAGACTTAACTACTAGGTCATAAGCCCTCCTTAAAGTAATGCGTAGTCGCATGATATGACGTTTACCTGTATTGATCCAATAAACAGCCTTCAAATTTGTACACAGATGTATTAAAAAGCTGTGAATTTCAGTTTGATCTTGTTATGGTTGATGCTCAAACCTTGTTTGCTCACGTAACTGTCAGCTGTAATAAAGTATATCCCCATTAATATACCATACGTAATAAAAGTAGATTTGATGAATAGTATATTTGCCCTGTGTATATAACAATATACAGGAACTGTATCTAAAACAAATAAGGAGTGATAAATACTAATACAACAGGCTGGAAAAATAAACATATATTCATTTTAATATCCTATATATATTTTTAATGTGTTGAAACATGATCGGTTACGTACGTAACCTCGGTTCCCTGAGACAAAAGGAACATTGCGTAGCTACGCATATGGGGAGTACCTTCATACACGACCTAGTTGAAACCTCCCTACAATAACGCCAATATTCTAATATTGGCTATGGTGTTTGAGCCCCGCCTGTTTTGGCTCGAAACTGTCCTCTATAAAAACAGGTGCACAAACACCATTTCCTCAGAATTTCTGACTGAGAACAAGGAGCGCATCGCTTGTGCCTCAAGAACTCTGAGTCTTGTAGTGCAGCTAGCGTTCACAATGTCTCATTCCCTTCGTCTCAGGGAACTGAGGTAACGTACATAACCGAGACATTCCCTTACGACTCAGTACACTTGACATTGCGTAGCTACGCATATGGGGAACAGAATCCCATCACACCGCACTACACGACATAACTACCCAGAGAGGAAACATGGTGCCGCAGTCTTGTGGGACGGCGACCAACATGAGTATGCCGCAATGTATGATCTTCGTGTTGGCCAGGTGGAGAGCACTCATAATGAATATATGAACTATAGTCATATAGTATGAATTAACTCCTTATGAACCCAGCTGGGAAGGGAGTTTATTTATAATGAAAGTGCATACGACTTTATGGTAAATTATAACGGTCTGAATGCAGGCGGTTGTGCAAATGATGGGGAGCCCATACTTAAAGGGAAGGGCATAAGTATATATATATTTGGCAAATGAATAGCAAGCACTCTAAACAGAGAGGACTTGTGAAAAAACAGACATTACGTCTAGGTTGTAAAACCTTGCGAATGTGTTTTGAGAGGACCCACCATTCGTCCATGCCCATGAGGAGGCCATGCCTCTAGTTGAGTGTGCTTTAACACCAATTGGGCAAGTCTTACCCTGCGACTCATAAGCCAGAGTAATTGCATCGACAATCCAGTGAGAGAGCCTTTGCTTGGTGACAGACATTCCTTTTGTGCATCCTCCATAGCATACAAAGCGCTGATCAGACAGTCTGAACTGGCAAGTATGCTCAACATATGCATGTAGTGCCCGCACAGGGCATAACAATGCAATGATTGTTCCTCATCCAAATTAAATGAAGGAGGGAAGAAGGCCTGAAGGTGAACCACCTGCGCTTTGACGGACATGGTTAGGGCCTTGGGTACATAGCCTTTCCTGGGTTTGACAGTGGCTCTTGAAAGACCGGGGCCAAACTCCAGACATGAAATGAACTGATAGTGAATGCAGGTCACAGACCCATTTTACTGAGGCCAGAGCAAGCAGTAGTGCGGTCTTAACGGAGAGCATGCGCAATTCAACAGAGTCCAAAGGCTCGAAGAGGGGCCCTGTGAGAGCTTTTAGGACTAAAGTTAAGTCCCAAGTCAGGACTGTAGCCGGCCGAGGCGGGTTTAATTGCCTTGCTCCCTTAAGGAAATTTATGATTAAATCATGCTTGCCTATAGAGGCGCCAGCTTCATGTGCGTGATACGCAGATATAGTTGCCACATACACTTTGAGCATTGACGGGGTGAGTCCTGTGTCTAATCGCTCTTGAAGAAATATTTGAATTTCATTTATGGGGCAGTTTACTGGGTCCTTGCCATGTAAGAGACACCAATCAGTGAACACCTTCCATTTTAGTGTGTAGAGGCATCTCATGGACGGTGCTCTGGCCTGTAAAATGGTGTTCATGACTGAACACGTCCGTTCTGGCATGTGTAGTGCTCCCATTCAGGGGCCACACATGCAGGTTCCATAGCAAGGGGGATGCCAGATTGTGCCTCGCACCTGAGAGGAGATCCATCCTCAGTGGTATTTCCCATGGTGAGCTGTACAGCATCTCCATCATTTCTGGAAAGCATGGCTGGTTTGGCCGTTTCGGCGCAATGAATAGAACTGTTTCCTTGTCTTCTCAAACTTTGCATATGACAGAGTGAATAAGGCATACCGGGGGAAACGTATATTTGCGTTTCACCGGCCATTTGTGTGCCATTGCATCCTTTCCCAGCGGGGCAATAACAGAGGGGACAGTGGGCATTCTCCACTGAGGCAAACAGATCAATTTCTGCTTTACCGAATATTTCCCAAATCCTCAGTACAGTTTGAGGATGAAGTCTCCATTCGCCCGGTATCACCCCTTAGCATGACAGCAGACCAGCGCCGTAATTCAGGCGGCCTAGGACATATGTCATTCTCAGGGAGAGATGATGCTCGCTCCATAGGAGGAGGTGACATGTCAGTCTCGACAGTGGCGGTGAATGAATTCCGATTTGGCGGTTTATATATGCCACAACTGTCATGTTGTCTGAGTAAACCACGACATGACAGCTCGCTATTTTTGACTGAAAGCCTTTAAGGCTAGAATTACAGCCAATAGCAATAAGCGGTTGATGTGGCATGCCCTCCTCGCACCTTTCCAGGTGCCGAAAGTCGGGCGTCCATCGCACACCGCCCCCCAACTTGTGTTGGAAGCATCTGTGGTCACCAATTTCCACCTGACAACTTGGGACTTCAAGTACCAGAGGGGACAGTGGGTATTCTCCACTGAAGCAAATAGATCGATTTCTGCTTTGCCAGATATTTCCCAAATCCTCAATACAGTTTGAGGGTGAAGTCTCCTGAATTCCACCTTGGCGGTTTATATATGCCACAACTGTCATATTGTCTGAGCGAACCAGGACATGACAGTTTGCTATTTCGGACTGAAATCCTTAAGGCTAGAAATACAGCCGATAGCTTTAGGCGCTAAGTGACAACTTGCCCCAGCGTGACATCTCACTGGTAAAACGCAGGACCTGTCCATGGTGCTAAAGCAACTATACAGCGGCGGGATATAGTGATGCGCATGCGCCCTTGGCGCCAAGCACGTCGTGGCACACGGTGCTTCAGCCAGCACTGAAGAGGTCTCATCGGCAGATGCCGCCGCCATAAATCCCAATGCTCTCTGAAACAGTTTCAGTGGAAGTGTTCTCCCCTGTTTGAACTGAGACAGACACTGTAGAATGGCTGAAGCAGTAAGTCTGTGCTGGCATAACAAAGCCTCTGATTGCAGCAGTAACAGCCAGTCATCAAGATAGTTCAAAATGCATACGCGCTCCGTCTCAGAGGGACGTGAACTGCATCGATGCACTTTGTGAATGTGCGAGGAGCCAGAGACAGTCCGAAGGGCAGAACTTTGAATTGATACGCTGTTCCCTCGAATGTGAATCTCAAAAACATCCAGTAATGTCTTAGAATTTGGATATGAAAGTATGCATCCTTCAGATCTATCGACGCAAACCAATCGTGTGTGAGTACATGTGATAAGATCCGTTTCTGTGTAATCATTTTGAATGGGCGCTTTATAAGTGCGCAATTTAAATGTCTCAGATCCAGGATCAGCCGAAGTCCGCCGTCTTTCTTTGAAACAAGAAAAACCTTTTTTGTGCTTGACAATTTGGCACAATCTCTATCACGTTTTCACGATGAGACTGTGTATTTTGCTTCATAACCCTGGCACGTCTTCGGACGAAACCGTGGAAGACAGAACGCCGTTGACACGGGGTGGCCGGTGTGCAAATTGGATCGTATAACCATGTTCGATCATTTTGCACCCATTCTGAAATACCCGTTAGGGCTCGCCATGCATCCACGTAATGGGACAGAGGGCAATTAGGTTTGCTCACTGTATGATATGATGCGACACTCACTATAGGGAAGTGGTTGTGCATAATGTGTGTGCATTGAAGAGGAGAAAGGGGCTCTTTATTGAGAATGTGTGAGCATCTCGTGCATTTGCAACGAACGCTGTATTCTTTTTTGCACTTATTGCATTTTTTATTGCATTTATTTGAGTGCAAGACACAGAAACAACATTTTGAACAATATTGTGAACAACAATATTCCTTTCCCGACAAACAATATTGGGGAGATGGGGAACAGTGTTTTGTGTCTCCAATCGAGCCTTTTTTGGAGCAGACCCAGAGGGAACCGCGGGCTCTGCTTTCCGCTTCAAAGGGTTGTGCCCATCAGGAGCGCTTTTGAGGCAGCAGGTATGGGGCTTTTAGTCGGGCGCTGGCTCGAAACAGAGTGAGGGCGAACCGGCTGTGATATACTCCATTTGGGCATAATGTGTCTCATAGCCTGTAACTGCTGCTGAATCGCAACGTAACACTCAGCAAACTTATTCACAGAGCCAAAGAAGCCGGCTGGAGACAATGGAGCATCCAAAAGAGTCGCTTTTTCCTTGTCACTCATTTCTGTGAGGGTCAGCCATATCCGTCGATCCAGAACTGCCAGGTTGACCATGAACTTGCCGATGGCCTGTGCAGTGACATTCATGGTATTCAGCGTTAAATCTGTAGCAGTGCAGAGCTCTTTGAATATCTCTGGATCAAAATCTTACTTGTCCATTTGCCTGAGGAGCTTGGCTTGAAATTCCTGGAGCACCGCCACTGTGTGGATTGCTGATCCAGCTTGTTCTGCTGCCGAGTAAGCTTTTCCCGCCAGTGCGGACGTTAGTCAACATGGTTTGGAAGGATGTATGGGGTGTGATTTCCACGCCCTGTTACTCCCTGGGCAGAGGTGTGCTGCTACCACCTCCTCCACAGTGGGTAATTGGGCATAACCGTTTTCTCCCCCATGATCCACATTAAAGAGGATGGTGTCACTGTGCGAGCGTGCCGTATAAGGTCGCGTGCCAGGACTTGGATAGTTCATTATGAACTTCGGGGAAGAATGAGGCAGATTTGCGAGACGCTGCCATTTGACGGCGTCCAGACTGCTGGAACCATTCATCAAGGCGAGACTGTTCAGGTTCCTCTGGGGGAGACCACTCAAGGTGAAGCTCTTCAACCACCCTTGTTAGGACGCAGAGCATCTCCTTGTCAGTGGCGCATGCACGTTCCTCACCCTCGCTGGTGGGAGGGGCGGCAGCATCATCCACTGACCACTCGCCTGATGCAGCGAGAGACATAATGACATCGTCATTATTATCCCCAGTGTCAGAACTGCTGCATGAGACGAGGCCTCCCGCTCTTTCAGAAGGCCGGAGCTCGTCTCGTACATAGCGTATCAGAAAACATGCGCTTCAGAGAGATTGAGGGGCTCGCGGGGCATGTGCCGCCACAAGGACCATCTCAAAGTCATCCTGCTCAACCATGCGGCCCCACCGTGCCTCCTCATGTGAATCCTCGGGTATCACAGAAGAGGCGGATGGGAGGGCGCGTGAGGCTGAATCGTCCCTCAGAACGAGGGTGATTCACGAGCGAAGAGTCTTGAGACGCATGCCCTCACAGTGAGGGCAGTCTGTCTCCATGAAAGCTGACTCTGCGTGGGCGCGGCCCAGACAGTAAACGCAGCTCTCATGCTGATCTGACGGCGGGATGTGTCTCTCGCACAAGGAATACTTACGGAACGACATCTTTAAATCTTACGTAGGTTCGTGGAGTGAACTCAGCAGCATAAAGCGCATCTTACATTTTCTGGCATCTTGGTAACCAACATTGCTGGAAAGTGCTGATTTACAGGCTTTTTACCAATGTATCAAGTGGCCACCCCACTTTGTACGTTTTGGCATATAGTTGCATGTTTTATGCACACCAGTAAGCAGTTACCAATGTACAAAAACACAAAAGCTGCGTACCCAGTTGAGCTGATAATTTATTTGTTAAAGTGTTTGCATGGTTGTAGTTTTTCTTCTTTTTTAGAATTTTTTATGTTTATTGGACTATATTACCTTCATATCTGACTTTAATCTTGACAAACTTTTATCGCTTGAAAGCTACAAGTCTCTAGCTTTGAAATATGCCCAGTGTTTTGTGATCTGAAAGACATTGTTACAGTAATGTATTAAAATACTGAAAAAGTGGATTTTAAAACATGCAACATGTGAGAGGTATTACTTATCGTTTATATCTTCTGGTTTTGATCCAATCGGATGATGACAGGAAATTCAAACATACAATCCATGGTAAATGTTCACGATTGAAAGTCGACTCGACCATTTGATCCAAAACAGTGAAAATTGAGGAAAAAAATTACTGATCATCCTTTGCTTGCATCATCATGTAAATTAAAATGTCTATTATCAATAAAATATTGATTATAAAACTTATTTTATCAATCATCATCGATGTCTTGAGGTCTCTGCTATTCTGTTGAAACTTCCACGATGTTTGAGCCCACCCACGTGTCTCTCTGTGATTTACAGGCGGAGCTGTCAATCAAACCAGATCAAAGGCTCCATGGCCTCTCCAAAATGCGCATTGGCTGTTTCAGTTAATAGATCCAGCCAATGGATCGCTAGTCAAGATTTTATTGACAGGTCATATAGCCATTGGTATGATGTTTCTATGGTTACAGGGGTTGGCCTTGCTCATTCCAGAACAATGACGTCATCCTAGCATTTGTTTGGATAGAGAACCTAAGGCCACCATTACGCTCTGAGCTTTCTTCTGTATCTGATGACCGATCGGAGCCAAAATCTAGCTGTTTTAGCTGCTGCTTTCAATGGATCTATGCAAAAACACTACAATCTAGATAGATTTGAGTACTTTGGAATAAATTCCATGCAGTTTTGAGGAGGAATAAAATCCCAAATCGGCAGGAGCGCATATTCTGTGTTTGGACTCATAGCAGCTATAGGGCTTAATCTAAATGCACAGTCTGTTAGCAACTAAAACATTGATAAAGTGCCTTAATTTTCAAAAACATTAGTTTAGGTAGCACAGAAATATGGCATATTTTTACATTTCTGACTGTAATAGTGCCACCATGAGGAAGAGGTATCCAGTGTTTTTCATGTGTGCTCAGATTGACATCCTACATGAGTGTTTTAAATTTGGTGATGATATATCATTCCGTTCAAAAGTTTTAACCATTTAAGAAAAAGTGGCCATCCCCACTTTGTACATTTCGGCATACTGTTGCAACAGAAAGTTCAAACTTTTTTTGATAATTATTGAGATTGGGACTCCAGAGAACCTTTCTGCACTGATTTGGTTCTGATCAGGTGATTCAAGATATGCAGATTTCCTCATAGGCCTAGTTGGAACCTTGGACAAACACACTGCATGCAAATGTTCAAGTCATTCGGACCAACGGTTCCATAGTTAGAGCCATTTGTAGAATTTTTTTTATTATTATAGCGCCACCAAGTGGCCAGTCCAAAAAAATTATTATGTGTCCTCATTTTGATCCCCTACAGATGTGTCTCAAGTTTGGTTGAGATTGCTTATTGTGTTCATGAGTTATAGCCTTATAAGTTTTTTAGGCTCCACCCACAAGATTTCATTGGTCTATTATAGCCATGTGAAACATGAAGTTCAACATGTTTTTGATAATTATTGATGTAGGAACTCCAAAGAATCTTTCTAAACTTCTTTCGTTTTGATCAGATGAAAAACCTAGGACTAGTTCGCAAAAGTAGATTTTTCAAATGGTTGATGATGCTAAAACAACGATTTGATTGACAGCAATAGTTCTTGAGGCAAAGTGTTTCAGGGTGAGGAGACCTATTTAGCTACATGAATTACTAGTGTATTTGTTAAACACGGTGAGACAAATAGCCATTTCTGTGCTCGAAAAATTGTATAGTGCCTCCCGGTGGCCGATTTGTCGATGGTGTCTGTGACTCAGAGTTGAATAAGCCCATGAAGTTTAGTTTCGATCGGCCATTGCTAACCTTGTCTAAAAGCATCTGATTATTAATTGGCTGATGGCGGCCATATTTGTTTAAATATGCAAATTTCCTCAAGTCAGTCAGGGCAACGGTGTCAAAGCCTTGAAGGGCAAAAAGGGCAAAAGCCATTTTCATGTTTTTTCAAATTATAGTGCCACAAATTTTTTGTGTCCTCAGAATGAACCTCTACATTAGTATGTCAAGTTTGGTGAAGATATCTATTTCCTTTCAAAAGTTATAGTCATTTAAGTAAAATTGGCCCCACCTACTATGGACATTTTGGATAGATGTGGCCATCCTGAATTGAAAATACAATATGTTTTTGATAATTATTGATATTGGGACTCCAACTAATTTTTCTGCACTGGTTTGGTTCCGATCGGTCAAATGGCCTAGGACTAGTTAGCAAAAGTAGATTTTACGAAAAATTGCAAATTGCAAAAAAAAATTAATGACGGAAATGAAATCGGAGATAGCCCATTTATTTGTCTTGAGTCAAGGAATCCAATGATATAAGGCACTTGTGTGACATATGGTTCAAAAGTTATGGGCATTTTTTAAATTTGATTGTTTTGATCACTGTAGCGCCACCGCGTGGCCGATTGGGGCAAAACTTTGCATCCACCATGTCCACTTTTTTTTTTTTTTTACTTTTTAACTGTTATAAAGCCACAAAGCACCCAATCTCCAAAAAGGTTTTAGAAATTCAAATATTTATTTTAGGAATTATATTGGATACCCTTGGTCAAACCCACATGATAAATGCAACCCCTAAATAACTAAATAAATACATAAAGTTCAACTTTTCTTTGATAATTCTTGGCCTAAGGAGTCCTAGATATAGTTTACAATAGCAGGTAACATTGGATAATATACAATAATTTACACACCATTTATACAGCCATTTTGCTGAAATTTGATTGGCTGCTGGCGGCCATGTTTTTTATTTGTCTGAGTCATATTGTAGAATATGTTAGCATTTGGCCCCTACAAGAAGCATACCAATTTTCAACTTCATTGATAATACAGTTGCAGAGTTATGAGCATTTTTTAGTTGTAGCGCCCCCATAGGCGAATTTGTTTGCGATTTTGCATGCAGACTCAAAATTTGCTGTTGAATATGTGTATCAAGTTTCGTAACATTTGGCCTTTTCATTTGGTAGATGTTGGTCAATACGTACAAAATGGATGACGCCTGACCAGTTCGTTGGCTTATATCTGCGCAACGTTTTGACGAATCAAAATTCCTTTGATAACTCTTTGTCAGGAGGGGTTCATAGTAGACACACACCAATTTTTGTGAGAATCGGATATACAGCCTAGGAGGAGTTCGAAAAAGTTGCTTTTTTAGAAAATTAGAATAGCGGAAACATTTTATAAAATGCAATAAAAAGAAGATAAAAATTTTATAGGTCATGGTGTAAAGAATTAGAGGAAAAATAATTGTGAGATTATTCAACTCGGTTGCGGAGTTATTGGTGAAAACGTAAATGTCCTTGTTATAGCGCCACCCTGTGTCTGATTTTCATAAAATTTGGTACACAACCTCATTCTGACACTGTCTACAAATATCTCAAATTTCGTATTGGTCGGCCATTCAGATTTGATGTTATTAGCTGCTGAAATTTGATTGGCTGCTGGCGGCCATGTTTTTTTTATTTGTCCAACTGATATTGTAGGATATGTTAGCCTTTGGCCCCTACAAGATGCATACCAATTTTCAACTTCATTGATCATACAGTTGTGGAGTTATGAGCATTTTTTTGTTGTAGCACCCCCTATAGGCGAAATTATTTGCAACTTTGCATGCATCCTCAAATGTCCTGTTGTCTATGTGTATCAAGTTTTGTAACATTTGGCCTTTTCATTTTGTAGATATTGGTCAATATGTACAAAATGGACGACGCCTGACCAATTTGTTGGCTTATTTCTTCACAACGCTTCGATGAATCAAAATTCCTTTGATAACTTTTTGTTCATAGTAGACACACCCCAATTTTCGTGCGAATTGGACATACAGCCTAGGAGGAGCTTGAAAAAGTAGGTTTTTCAAATTATGCAAATTAGTGCAAAGATTTTCACGACAAAAATTAAATCGGAGATATACGTTTTGTTCGTCTTAAGCCAAGGAATCCAATGATGTCCACTTGAGCTATGGGACAAAACGTAAACATGATCACTATAGCGCCACCTTGAGGCCGATCGGGCCGAAACTTTGATACGCTGTAGTACTCTGGGGACTACCTTCCCTCAATGTTTCAGCTCTCTACGACTTACGGTTTGGTCTGCTTGATCAGTTTGAGGGCAGAATAATAATAAAAATAAAAATCCTTACAATTACAATAGGGTTTCAGACCTTCGGGCTTGAACCCCTAAATAAAAATAAAAATCCTTACAATTACAATAGGGTTTCAGCCCTTGAACCCCTAAAAAAATCTAAGCAAAACCAATAGGGTTTCTAGCACATCGTGCTTGAACTCCTAATATATATAGCTGCACGCAGCGATGACAGGCCCAAGCACCATGAGTCCATTTCCACTCGGTGGCTTTCGGAAAACAATGCATGATGGACACAGCAACAACTCAACATTAATCTAAACCTGGACCCTAATCATACAATGTGTAATAGATATATGCCACCCTTCCAGTTTGACTACAACGTCATGTAATTTAATCCGTTGCCATGAAAACACTATTAAAGCTATCAAGCATCCCTTCAAAATTTTCCATCATCAGTGTCTAAACAATTTTGAAGCAATTTGGGTAAATGTAAGAGGACTATTTCAAAATCTGTTGTAAGTGCCACACTTCCTGCTGCCAGTTGGTGGCGCTATGACCGTGACCCACAATAGACAACTGAGTGGTCTAGAGGTAATTAATTTATCATTGCATATGAGGTTAAAGGTTCTAATCCATCTATATGAAACTATATATTTTAATTAACAAAGACTGCATCCGCACCTCAGTGGGATTTGTTTGTATTTTTCTATGGGATTTGACTGGAAAAGAGCATAAACTCATGAACATGCAGCAATGAGGAGCACTCGCCGGCCATTCTCAATTCCTCAAGTACATCACTGTGGCACATACTGTATGTTGCCACCTTCTTAATACTGTAATACTTATGTTGTTTAAAATTAAAAGCAGTTCATGAGCATGATGTTGTTATTTTGCTAGGCATTTTAAATGGATCTTTAACTTTATCTGTCGTTCTTTTGATAAACATAGTTAACTGATGATATAGTTTTATATGGATGGATTAGAACTTTTAACCTCACATGCAATGATAAATTAATTACCTCTAGACCACCCAGTCATACTCCTTTTAATGGAGCTGAATGATGTACTTCTCCACTGACTTATAATATCTCATGGTCGACAATAGCACACATAGAGATGAAGTTATCAAATTTATTATGTTAAATATTTGTTTTAGAACTTTAATCGATCATCAAGAATGACTTTTTATCAATGCAGACCATTTATAATAATCTTTTTCTAGCACTCAGCGTTACTGTGCGACTTCAAATGTCAAGTATCATGAGCATGCCATTGTTATTTTGCTAGCCATCTTAAACTGATGTTTAACTTTATATGTTGTTCTTTTGATAAACACAGTTAACTGATGAACACAGTTACACATACTTAGAATATACATAACAGACTGCACATGTGCGAGAAGTTGACAAAAGAGGGATCCCTTTTAGACACGACCCGCAAAATCCTAAAGGGACTGAGAAGTGGTAGTTTGGGAATCATTCAACAATGGAGCTTGGCTGCCCTCTATTGGACTTTTCTGGTACTGCGTCTCAAGTTAATTGCCACTCAGAACTGGGTTAGACAAATGGCTTTGATTTTCTAGTATTTTACATTTCAGTTAAAAATTGTATTATATTTGATTTATATAAAAAAATAAAAAGTTTGTGCAGTACATTTTCATTACAATAAACGTATACTTGTATAGCTTTTTTATTTCACGTTAAAAACTGCTTTCGCTTGCAGTGGCAACTGTATTTAAGATATCAAATATCCCTTTACAATTTTACACCAAGTGTCTTCTTCAAAAAGAGACCAGGCTTAGGTCTGTACTCCCTAGCATTTATGAGTTACAACTATTTAAGTTTAAATCCAAATATAGGAAGAAAGGAATAATAACAATTAATGTGTTGCCATGACAACACTATTTAAGATATCAAATATCCCTTTACAATTTTGCATCAGCAGTGTCTTGACATTATTCTAAAGAATTTTGAAGCAATTCACATAAACACAAAGAGGGCTATTTCAAAGTTTGTTAAAATTGCATTACTTCCTGCTGCCAGTTGGTGGCGCTATGCCCGTGACCCATAATAGCCGCATAAATGTGATCAGCCCCCATTAAAACATACAGCTGAATTTTCATCAAAATCATACAATGCACAATGAAGTTATAAGGAACTTCTTGTTTCACATTTTTGCCCTTAATTTATTGCCTCGCCATGGCAACACCATTCAAAATATAAAAAAATCTGTGCACGGACGCTATGCGAGATTCGGACATGTGAACGAGGAGCTCTGCGTACTTTGCTAGTTTTGATCATTTTTGTGTCATAAACCGGTTAGATTCGTTACACCCTGATCCATAACTGTTCTAGGAAGACAATATGTCAAAGAATTCAAAATCCTCAGGCTCTGGAGACATTAAAAGACACTTATGTGCTCAAGCTGACGCCTCTCTGGAGGCCTCGAGCCAGGGAGTTGATTTGGTTGGAGAAGTGAAGGAGATTTGGCGACAATTGCTGAATGTGTCAGCAATGCTGATGAAGGTCGTTGCTGACTTGGAGGATCTTGTTGCAATATGTCGATCGATCATGGCCATGGAGACAAAATTCACTGAGATAGTTACAAGAGTGGGGGATGTCAAGAAACGGATTGATTATCTGGAGGCATCGGAAATGGAATTAGCTGCTAATCTGCTAGTGACCAAGGCGGATTTGGAGTGCTTCTTGGAGAAGCTGGAGAATCGTAACCGGTAGAATAACGTCCTAATTGTTGGAAGAGCAGTGGGTCAGAATATGGTGGAATTCCTGGATGGGCTCTTTCTGAATCTGCTTGACATAACAGGCCATAAGCTGGAAATCGAACGAGCTCACAGGGTCCCGGCTCGGCGATCCGCTGAGGGAGACAAGCCCCGATCAATTCTGGCCAAATTTCTGAGATAATCCGATCTCGTAAGATCTCCTGTTATGCGAGGCGAGGAGTAAAGGATGGCTTTCTTGGAAGAACCACAGCATTTTCTGCTAATTCGATTCAAGGAATGCAAGAAACTCTTACATCAACGGAAGGTCGCTTTTGCACTGATGTTCCCGGCCAAATTGAGAATAGTACTAAGAATGGCTGTAAAGTATTTACATGTCCCCAGCAAGCAATGTCCTTCTTAAAGTCAATGACTGAGTAAGTTATTCTGTGGTTCTCATGTTGTAGCCAAGTGAGCCTGACTCACTGAACATCCACTTGATCATCCGAGGAAGCTGAGCACCTTTTTTGTTTCTTTTTGTGCTGGTTCTGCCTAGCAGCTTGTGTTTGTTTTGTGTAGCAGCACTCCTTCGTGACAGTGTTGTGGATGAATCTGCATGTTCTTTGTGCTTACGCCTCCTATTGGTTGGAGTTTGTTTTGTGTATTTCTTGCAGGACATTGGAGTGATTGGGTCATTTGTTGCACTCATGTAGCAGTTGAATGGGCCGGCTCACTGAACATTCGTTTGATTGTCCAAGGAAACTTAACTGCCTTTTTTATTTATTATTATTATTATTATTATTATTTTATTTTTTTCTTTATTTTTCTTTCTTTCTTTCTTTCTTTCTTTATTTTTTGTGTGTGTGCTGGTTCCGCTAGAGGCTGGAGTTTGTTTTGTGGAGGAACACACCTTCGGGACAGTTATGTGGATGAATCTACACGTTCTTTGTGTTTATCCTGCCTATTGGCTGGACTTTGTTTTATAGATTATCTTCGGTTGTGTAATTGTGTTTTACAAAAGTTGTATAGAAACGCTGGACTTGAGCAATCTGACGGCAAAGTTGCCACGGGGGCTCTTGTAGGCGTACATGGACTGTTTGAGTTTAGAGAGATGGACGCCAGTTGGCGTTGTCGTGCGCAGGGTTAATGTGCATGTTTTTCTTTTTTCTGTTTGTTTGATTCAGGGGAAGTTCGGGGTTTGATTGTTGCACTAATGTGGAATGTGGTCTTTATAATTTTATTTTTGACACACAATCTATTTTTTCTAATATGTCAAAATGTAAAATGTTAGTATGAGTGGATTCTTCATAAAAAGAAGGAAAGTTATTTCTTTTCTTAAACGTAAGAAATATGATATAGTGTTTCTTCATGAAATGCATCTTTTCCCACAGGAAGCTGAAAAATTTGGGAAGATATGGGGTGGACATGTTTTCTTTAGTGCTGGCTCAAGTATGAGCAGGGGAGTCATTACACTGACAAGTAAGCATCTACAATTCAAATGTCTCAAACTGATTAAAGATAAATTAGGAAGAGTCATTATTGTTTTAGCAGAAATTCAGGGGCAAAGTCTGATTTTGGCTAATATTTACGCACATAACGCTGATGATCAGGGCTTTTTTATAGATCTTGAAAGGATGTTGCAAGCCGCTGGCAGCTCTCATGATATAATATTGGGAGGAGACTTCAATCTATTGATGGATTCAGTCCTTGATCATAGTGAAGCAAAAGTGTGGAAGCCCCCTAGAGAAACATTGACGCTTCACAGGATGTGTACAAATCTTGGTCTTACAGATATTTGGAGATTTTTGAACCCATCTGATAGGGACTATACATTTTTTTCATCAGTCCATAAGATTTATTCTAGAATAGATTTTTTTATATATCTAAATCCCTCATTTCATCTGTTGTTGATTGCTCAATTGGAAACATCTTAGTCTCGGATCATGCCCTGGTGAGTTTAGAGGTGTTGCCACATACGGTGAAAAAGAAATCATATAGTTGGCAATTTAATGTATCCCTTTTGCAAAATCCTGAATTCCAACAAATGTTAAAGACTGAAATCAATGTATGGAGATCAACTGGTCCTCAGTATCCTCTGTGGGTGTGGCTTGGGAGGCACTCAAGGCAGTTCTTAAAGATATATCATACAGTATGCCTCATTCATTAAAAAATCCAAAGCACGAGAACTCGTGGAGTTGGAAGGGAATATTAAAAGTGCCGAGGCAGAGCTGAAGCGCCAAATGTCGTCTGATGGCCTCAGAGAATTGACCTGATTGAAATACAGATATAATATTTTGTCACGGAAGGTGGAGTTTTGGCTATTCAGGGCAAGACAGTCATACTTTGAGTCGGGAGACAAAGCAGGGAAGCTTTTGGCTAGATATACAAAGCAGAGAGAGTCTTTTTCTATCATTCCCCAGTGAAATCTGCTGGTGGTGAAATTTTTACCTCGGCCATTGATATTAATAATGCTTTTAAAGAATTCTATCTTGATCTCTATAATTCCACGTCTTCCTATACTGATGAAGACATTAGAAACTTTCTGGAATCATTAGAACTCCCTAAACTGATGAATGAGCAAAACAATTCTCATGATTCTGAGATATCCTTGGAGGATCTTGGCGAGGTAATTATGGCCTTGCCTACAGACAAGGCTCCGGGGCCAGATGGCTTTGCTGCTGAATTTTTTAGATCTTATGCTACAGAATTGACTCCACTTTTGCTAGAAGTTTATACAGAATTATTTAAGAATGGAAAGCTTCCAACCATGATGCAAGCCCGGATCAGTCTGATTCTTAAAATGAACAAAGATCCAAGCGAGTGTAAGAGTTACCGTCCAATTTCCCTGATCAAGCTAGATGTTAAAATATTATCAAAAATTTTGGCTAACCTATTAAGTAAAGTTATGACATCTTATATACATATAGATCAGGTGGGGTTTATTCGGGGCCCTAACTCTTCTGATAACATTAGGCGTTTCATCAATATCATGTGGTCTGTGGCGAATGATTAGACACCGGTTGCTGCCATCTCACTTGATGCCAAAAAAGCGTTTGATATGGTAGAATGGGATTATCTTTTTAAGATTTTGGAAATGTATGGGTTTGGGGAAAAGTTTATTGGATGGATTGTTACTTTATAGACACCTGGTAGCCGCGGTACAAACAAATTGATTAATTTCAGATTATTTTACTCTGGTAAGGCTCCGGGGCCAGATGGTTTTGCAGCTGACTTTTTTAGATCTTATGCTACAGAATTGGCTCCACTTTTGTTAGAAGTTTATACGGAATCATTAAAGAATGGAAAGCTTCTGCCAACCATGACAAAAGGCCGGATCAGTCTAATCCTTAAAAAGGACAAAGATCCAAGCGAGTGTAAGAGTTACTGTGGCAGCGGGGGCGTGGTCGAGTGTTCTTCTGGAGAGAGAGTAAGCGGTAAGGGTGCATACACCTGAGCCAGATAATGATTAACACCTGTTTCCAATTGCAGTGAGCTTGGGGAGAGCGGTATAAAACAGACCACGCCAACGGCAGGAAGACAGAGAGAGTCAGGGACAAAGAGACCGGTTGTGAAGCTGATGAGTTATTGTGAAGCTGAAAAGCTGTTGTGTTATTGTGAAGCTGTAAAGCGCTGCAGTTTATTAATTAAAAGCCTTACTTGTGAGTCAAAGAAACCAGTTCCCTTTGTCCTCCTTCCCCTCCTGGCGTGAAGTTTGTTACACTGGTGCCGACATACGGAAATTGAATCAAAGATAGTATGCCTTATGGAGTCCTCGCCATTGGCTGAAGTCATTAAGTCCCTCGCCGGCCTGCACCAGACAGGCCCTGCTTGAGCTGCGACAAGACCAAGAACGCCACTTCCACGAGATCCTAAGTGCTCAAGCGGAGGACCGGCAGGTGATCCGGAGCCTCCTCAGCCATGAGAAAGCCCCGGCTGCAACAGTGGTAGACAGGCCAGATGTCTCCCGGCCTGAGTCGGGCGGTGGGGATATGTGGCAGCGGGGGCGTAGTCGGGCGTTCGTCCGGAGAGACAGAATGCGGTAAGGGTGCATACACCTGAGCCAGATAATAATTAACACCTGTTTCCAATTGCAGTGAGTTTGGGGAGAGTGGTATAAAAGAGATCTGTTGTGAAGCTGATGAGTTATTGTGAAGCTGAAAAGCTGTTGTGATATTGTGAAGGTGTAAAGCGCTGGAGTTTATTAATTAAAAGCCTTACTTGTGAGTCGAAGAAACCAGTTCCCTGTGTCCTCCTTCCCCTCCTGGCATGAAGTTTGTTACAGTTACTGTCCAATTTCCCTGATCCAGCTAGACGTAAAAATATTGTCCGGGGGCCTGGGTAGCTCAGTGGTAAAATACGCTGGCTACCACCCCTGGAGTTCGCTAGCTCGCTAGTTCGAATCCCAGGGTGTGCTGAGTGACTCCAGCCAGGTCTCCTAAGCAACCAAATTGGCCCATTTGCTAGGGAGGGTAGATTCACATGGGGTAACCTCCTCGTGGTCGCTATAATGTGGTTTGTTCTCGGTGGGGCACGTGGTGAATTGAGCATGGTTGCCGCAGTGGATGGCGTGAAGCCTCCACGTGCTATGTCTCTGTGGCAACGCACTCAACAAGCCATGTGATAAGATGCACGGGTTGACTGTCTCAGACGCAGAGGCAACTGGGATTCATCCTCCGCCACCCGGACTGAAGCGAATCACTATGCAACCACAAGGACTTAGAGCGCATTTGGAATTGGGCATTCCAAATTGGGGGAAAATCCCCCCCCCCCCCAAAAAAAAAATATTGTCCAAAATTCTGGTTAACCGATTAAGTAAAGTTATGACATCTCTTATACATATAGATCAGGTGGGGTCGCAGCTCTTCTGATAATTTCAGATTATATTACTCTAGATAGAGGCACCCGGCAGGGTTCTTTCCCCATTATTGTTCTGTCTTGCATTATTAATTCCTTTTCTAAGTTCTCAGTATACAGAGTCAACTGGTCTAAATCCGCAGCTTTGGCTCTGACAGCATACTGCCCAGTAACGGCTTTCCAGCCGGGCACCTTCCAGTGGCCTAAACAGGGCATTAAGTATTTGGGCCTTTTATTCCCAGCAAATTTGTCTGATTTAGTTAGAGTTAATTTTGACCCCTTAATAAAAAGGTTTTCGAGCAATGTGGGCAGGTGGGCTTCATTACATTTGTCGATGATTAGGAAGGTTAATGTTATTAAAATGAATTGTATTCCAAAATTCAACTACCTGTTACAATCTCTCCCTGAAGATGTCCCCCTCTCTTATTTCAAGGAATTTGATAGCATAGCGAAGTCCTTCATTTGGAATGGTAAGCATCCCATATTACATTTCAATAAGTTACATAGGCCAATTGACAAAGGTGGGCTAGGCCTACCCAAAATTTTGTTTTATTATTATGCATTCTGTCTCAGACATTTGGCCCATTGGTCGCTTCCACCTGAAAGAGCCCCTCCCTGGT
The DNA here is from genome assembly GCF_019703515.2 of Myxocyprinus asiaticus. Classification (NCBI taxonomy): domain Eukaryota; kingdom Metazoa; phylum Chordata; class Actinopteri; order Cypriniformes; family Catostomidae; genus Myxocyprinus; species Myxocyprinus asiaticus. Next base: position 17,826,387 of record NC_059355.1, read on the forward strand.
TTTCTATTGAACAGGAAGTTCTTGCCCCTATTTTGCCATTGCAAAGCCTTTCTATCAAACTAATCGGAGAAGTTAAGTTACACCCCGTTATCTTGCATTTGCACTCGGTATGGACAAAAGTGTCCAGAGTGTTTAATTCGGACATTTATTTAAATGTTGCCTCAAGCATATGCCTGAACCCTAAATTATGTATTAATAAGTCCCCTTTCTGCTGGTCAGAGTGGATTGTGAGGGGGTTTACTACACTCAGTGACCTGTATGAGAGTCGAGCGTTGAGATCTTTTGAGAATTTGGTTCAACCTTTTGGGATTCCCAGATCTCAGTTTTATAGGTATTTACAGCTGCGCCACCTGCTCTAAAGCGGCAGATACTCTGGGAGTGGTGATTACTGCTTTTGGAAAAAGTCATGAGGCATCAGTGTATTACTCCCTGCTAATTCAGAAACTGGGGGATGGAGCTTCAACTTCTCTCAAGAGATTATGGGAGAAAGATTTAAACTTGGTATTGGAGGAGGGAGCGCGGGCTAGGATTCTAAAAAACAATAAGTCTGCATCTAGAGATGCAAGGGTTTGCCTTATGCAATTCAAGATTTTACATAGATTTTATTGGACCCCCTCTAAATTGTACAGGCTTGGCCTTAAAGACACACCCACCTTCTGGCGACGCCAATCAGAAGTTGGAGACACAGCCCATGTCTTTTGGGGGGGTGTTAAGATCCAAGATTTTTGGTTGAAGGTTCAGAGTTGTTTGTGTGACGTTTTGGGCACTCAAATTTTACTTTGCCCTAGACTTTGTATTTTGGGTGATGGGGTGGTCATATATTTGGGGGACAGACATAAAAAAATGGGGTTCTGACCAGTATTATGATTGGTAGACAAATTATTTTAAGGGGTTGGAAGCCAGATGGAGCGCCATCATTTCCGGAGTGGTGTGCGTAGATGGTAGCTTTCAAGGAGGTGGCAAGCAAAAGGCTGGGGTTTGGGGACTTGTTTGTCAGAAAATGGGGTAATTATTTAGCAGTTTTGGGGGACTCTCGGGGAAGGGATGGGGAGAGAGAAGTCTAGTTTAATTGTGTTTGTTTATTTAAAAAAAAAATGTGTGTGTTTTATTTTATGTGACCGTAGGGGTGTTAGTTGGGGGTTAGGGTGGGGTTGGTGATTGGGTAGGGATATTAGTGGGTGTTAAATGTTGATTCGGTGTGTATATGTTGTGTTTTTCTCTGTTGTGTTTTTTTCTGAAAAAACTAAAAAATGTTAATTAAAAAAAAAAAAAAGTTGGGTTTTTCTGGACACCCTCCCTTGTTTTGGCCAGATGCAGGTCAGCTCAGATTCCTTGGTGCCAGTCCAAATTCCTGGCTTCTTAATACTTATAGGGATTTCCCGGAATTATAGGTCATCTTGGTGTAAATCTGTCTTAATTCTTCTTAATTTACTTCTGCCTGGCTAGTCAGATCCTACACCAATGTGGTACAGCTGCTAGATGCTCCCCCACTGGAAATTCCTCGGTCGGATCTGCTCTCGCAAACTCGAGGCACGATCTGGCATCCTCGGCCAGAGCTATGGAGACTGCATGTCTGGCCTCTGAACGGGGCTCATCTGACACAGTAAGGTTGTTGCAACCTGTCACAACCGGTGTAAAACACCATATTACAGGCCAGAGCCCCCTCAGCAAGGTGACAATGTGGCAACGCTTTGTGGTTTTCAGATGAAAAAACACATAAGGAAATAAAACTGTCACAATAGACAAATACAAATTACAAAATACTTCAATTTTAAATATTTTCACTAATTTTACTGACATTTAACCACATTTAAAGGTGCATTCAGTCATTTTTTTCCTAATTTAAAAAGTTTTACTGCTAAAGAAATGAATTACAATTTTGAAACATATCTATAAAAGCATGAGCACTCACATGATATGAACTCCAGTCATATCAGCTCTTTTATTCTACATGGAGAAAGTCCCTTCATGGGGGCTGCTATGATAGGATCCCATGACCAGTCGAATACTACTTGCTTAATCTGCCCTGTTATTGGACACTTTCACTCATGGATTAAATTAATCTGGTTTGACTGTGAATAGTGAATTTCTACAATGACATTAGCAACTGAAAACTATTGCATTTAAATGATGCTCCATCCACGCCCTTAGGTGTCAGTGTAAGTCTGAGACAACATGAACAAAAACTTATTGAGACACTGCCCATGCAAAGAGCTTGCCATTACCTTTCGATCTAAAACAAGTGATGCATGGTCTGTGCGGTAATTTCAAGATATTTTGAATGAATATCACTCAGAGACAAGTCTAACATCTGCGGCAAAAAGTGTGACTCCTAATAAAATATCTGTGAACAGAACTAAGTGGAATTGTCGACTTCCACTTCCAGCCACTTCTGATGTCCAGCAGTCCAGGGCCTTAGAGGCTTCTGCATTAGAGCGAGTTATGGGCTTGTTGGAAAAAGTCCTGTTAAAAGGGTCGGCCTTTCGAGAATCAAGCCCACGCACACAGTCTAAAGCAAAGAAACCTCGAATAAAAGGCCTAAATTATTTACCATGTACTGTCTGTTCCAGCCCTGATGATTCTGGTCTCACACACTGCCGTGACAAAAAGTTGTGTTTCCAGTGTCACTCTCCTGACCATTCCCGCTCTGATTGTCCTGAGAGGGTGAAATCTCCATCTTCTCAGTGGCTGGGAAACTAGAAGATCTGCAATCAGGGAAGGACAGTGTAGATCGTGAGTACATTCCTCCCAACCAATGTTGTATGGATGATCCTACCTCAGTTTAAAGTCTTTCTAGTTCTGTTGAGCCTGCAGAAAAAAATTTAATTTTCCAAAATACACACAGGTTGCAGAGAATTGATAGTCTGTTTTATACACTGGCCACAGTGTGGCGTGACCTTCAATTGAGAGTTATGGTTGATAGCGGCTCCATGGCATGCACAATAAGTGAATCTGCTGAACAATGCTTGTTGCAGCACAAGCCTGACTTACAAAAGTTTCCTGCCAATGATGTTGTCATAATTGGGTGTGGCGGACAACGTGTCATCACAAAAGTGATGTATGAACTTGAGCTCTCAGTTTATGCTTGCAAAATGATCATTCCAGTATTAGTCTTTCCAGGCCAAACTGATGATTTGATTTTAGGAAGCAATGCTATCAAGTGGCTGATTCAAAAGATGAAAGAAACTGATAGCTACTGGAGACTTGTATCTAGCCCAGTTAACTCAGAGGATATTTAAAGCCACCAATTTTTGTCTCTTCTTCCAAATGTGGGATGATGGAAGGGAGGAGACATGCCTGACAATGTAGGCACAGCTAAATTGAGGGAGAGAATAACTCTGGAACCGCATCATGAGCATCGCTCTTGGGCTCAGCTTACTGAGTCAACAGCCATTTCTGTGGGTTGCACAGTCATCGTTGAGCCAACCCACTGTAAATGCCATCCAAAGAATGTGATTATAGCGAGAGTGATAACACCTATGTGGGGCAATAGATGGGTGCCATTCAAATTGAATCCCACAGACAAAGCAATTGTTCTTAAGAAGAACACAAAAATTGTGGAAGTTTTCACTTGCATAGCTGTAGAGGAGTTGTCTACACCTGAGTCCCTGAAGAGTAATGTTCAGTGTACTGTAAGTCCTGCATGTTGTGTGCGGACCAGTGAAGAAAGGAGAAATGTGCTGAATGCATTAGATTGCAGGATCTGGATCTGGATGCCTATGAAGTGTCAGAGGAGTGGAGGGACAAACTTCTGTATCTCATTGAAGTATGAGTCAACCTTTTCCCATGGTAGGATGGACTGTGGGGAAGCCACCGACTTTGTCCACAAAATCCACCTGTTGGACGAGAAGCATTTTCGGCTCCCTTATCGTTGTGTAGCCCCCTGCCACTATGACAAGCTATGCACTGTCTTAAACGACATGGAAGAAAAAGGCATTATACGGAAGTCTCAGAGTGAATATGCGTCTCTGCTAGTTTTAGTGTGGAAAAAAATGGAGACCTTCGTATTTGCATAGATTTTAAATGGCTAAACACAAAAACGGTCAAGGATGCACAATCACTACCACACCAGGCAGATGCACTTGCAGCCCTGTGGGGTAATGCATTTTTCTCAACAATGAACTTGACATCGGGCTTTTATAATGATCCCTTGTACGAGGAGCACAAGAAGTATAAGGCATTCTCATCTCCATTTGGCCTCCATGAATACAATCGCTTACTGCAGGGTCTGACGAACAGTCCTGCAACCTTTATGAGAATGATGATGTCAATTTTTAGGGATGAGAAGTTCACAAGCCTTCTGTGCTACCTAGACGATTTGATGGTTTTTGTGCCCAGTGAGAAGGTGGCTCTTGAATGACTAGAAATGGTTTTCACACGCCTGTCTAACCACAATCTAAATTTGGCACCCAAGAAATGCCAGTTTCTCAGGAAGTCTGTCAGGTTCTTGGGGCACATTGAGAATGGTGTCCAAACACACCCAGATAAGGTTAGGGCAAGCAATGACATCCAGACTTTTGATCTTATGGAAGCCGATGGTATGACCCCATCTCATAAAAAGATCAGATCTTTCCTGGGTATGATTATGTATTATCAACATTTCATAGAGGACTGTTCTGCCAAAGCAAAACCATTGTTCAGTCTTCTGTCCAAACAGCCTCAGTACAGAGCTCAGAGAGGGCAGAAACCTAAAAAGAAGTCAACAAATTTGATAAAACTTTCTCCTGAGAATTGGACATCTGTGTGTCAGACCACTTTTGAAACTCTAAAACAGGACCTTCTTCACAGGGTCACTCTGGCACATCTAGATTTTACTCAGCCATTTATTCTTGCTGTCGATGCTTTGTTTGATGGAATAGGAGAAGTGCTCTCTAAAGTACCTCCTGGAGAAAAAATTGCTCGACCTGTTGCTTTTGCGAGCAAAACACTTTCAAAATCTCAAATGAACTATCCAGCATATAGACTTGAGTTTCTGGTCTTAAAATGGGCCATATGTGACAAATTTGCCCATTGGCTAAAAGGGAGACATTTCACTGCATGGACAGATAATACAACTTTTACCTATATTTTAACCAAACTGAGACTAGACGCATGTGAGCAGCGATGGGTGGCAAAGCTCGCGGCATACAACTTTGACCTGAAGTATGTTCCAAGCACAAAGAACATTTTTGCAGATGCCCTGAGCAGGGAGCCATTTGTTAAGTCATGTGTCAGCCATCGACTGTTGAGAGAGCCATATGTCTTTAGTTGGATGAGGTCAATGGTGTTATTACTGGCACCATTCAGGATGCTTTTCGTGTCACCAACAATTGCCAGAACATTCAGGCCAATATTGACAGTGAACCTACAGCCAGTAAGTAGAATAGCTCGCATGCCGATTCTTTTAATGCTGAAGAAGTTTCAGCTGTCCTGGGTGCTCATTGTAGTGGAGGAATAAGCTTGTTACCAATGGCCAGCACAACATCGCTCCAGCTCCCGGGTGAAGATCCTTCTGTAGCTATTCCACTTACCAAACTGGTCAATCTTCAAGAGCAGGATAACATTGTCAGTAGAGTCTTGCACTATGTTCTGAAACATAAACGTCCTTCTAAGAGTGAGAGATCGAAGGAGCCTAGCTCTGTGATGCAGCTTTTAAAGCACTGGAAAATACTAAGGATTTGGAATGGCATTTTGTACAGAGTAAAGAAAGACAGACTGATGAATAAGAACATCTTTCAATATGTTGTGCCTGACTCCCTAAAGCATGATGTTCTCAGTGGCATTCATGACTCTGCTGGGCACCAGGGAAATGCAAGGACTCTCTCTCGCTGTTGGTAAATTCTTTTGGCCAGGGATGAGTAAAGATGTTCAAATGTATGTGAAGAACTGTCAAAGATGTGTCTTTGGAAAAATTCCTAAGCCTGATGCTCGCACACCTCTTGAGAACATTCGAACCTCAGAACCTATGGAATTAGTATGTATTGACTTTTGTTGTGCTGAACAGAATTCAGGGAAGGTCATAGACATGCTTGTAGTGACAGATCATTTCTCTAAAATGGCACATGCCTTCCCCTGTCGAAACTAAGCTGCCAAACAAGTTGTGCACCACCTCTGGAATGACTTCTTCTGCATCTATGGTTTCCCTAAGAGAATCCATTCAGACCAGGGTGCCAACTTCGAAAGCAAACTTATCAAGAATTTGCTTGAGATGGCTGGCATTCAAAAGGCGCACAACACACTTACCACCCCTTGAGGAACGGTATAGTGGAATGTTTCAACAGGACATTGGGGGTGATAAGAGCTTTCCCAGTCAAATTCAAAGCAAGGTGGCCACAGCTGTTGCAGTCACTGACTTTAAGTTACAATTGTACCATACATGAGACGACAGGGTTTACCCCTTTCTATTTGATGATCAGGCGCATTCCAAGACTACCGATCGACATCATGTTTCAGCATGTCGTTTGTGACAATAGTGTGGTCAGTCACCATGAGTTTGTCACTTCCCTGAAAAGGGAACTGAGTACAGCTGCAGAAATTGCCAGAAAGCACAGTCTAAAAGAACAGGGCTGTCATGCCAGAGTTTATAATCAGAAAGTCAGAGGTTCACTCCTGGAAGTGGGAGACAGAGTTTGACTGGCGAACCATGGAGAGAAAGGCATGAAAAAAGTTGCAGACAAATGGGAATCAGTTCCATATGAGGTGCAATCTGTGAAATCAGGGATTAATGTGTACAGGATTAAAGAAAGAAAAAGTGGTGCACAGAAACCTGTTGCTTCCAGTGAATTTCTTATCCTGGGATGATGGTGCTGAGGAGTCACTTCGATCAGATTCCACTGATGCTACTTGTGGAAGTGCTCTTGATTCTGCTCTCATGGACGATCCTGATCCTGTTTCAAAAGCATCAGAATGGGAGGTCACATAATGCTATGCGAGGAGCGGACGTGTTTTTAAATTATTTTCATGTTATAATCCGGTGAAATTCGATACACCCAGCTACATATTTGTTCTGTTAGGTAAACATGGCAAAGAAATCATAATCCTCGGGCTCTGGAGCCATTAAAAGACACTTACGTGCTCAAGCTGAAACCTCTGACAGGCCTGCGGACCAGGGACTAGATTTGAATGGTTTGGCAGGAGAAATCCAGCGTCAACTGTCCAACATGTCGGTGATGCTGACAAAGGTTGTTGCTGACTTGGAAGGTCTCGCTGTAATACGTTGATCGATTACAGCAATGGAAACAAAATTCCCTGAGTTGGTTACAAGAGTGGCAGATGTTGAGAAACGGATCAATTATCTGGAGTCATCAGAAAGGGAATTATCCACTAATCCGCCAGCAACCAAAATAGACATGGAAGATTTGGAAAATAGGAGCCGACGAAATAACGTACAGATTGTTGGAATTCCTGAGCATAAAGAAGGCAGAGATATGGTGAAATTCCTAGATGAGCCCTTCCCAAGTCTGCTCGACATAACAGGCCACAATCTGGAAATCGAGCGAGCTTACAGAGTTTCGGCTCGGAGATCCACTGAGGGAGACAGGCCCCAATCAATTCTGGCCAAATTTCTGAGATCATCCGATAAAGATCTTGTGTTGCGCAAGGTGAGGAGCAAAGGAAAGCTTTCTTGGAAGAATCACAATATTTTCTTGTTCCCGGACTTTGCGAATTCAACAAGAGAGAAACGCGATCGATTCAAGGAATTTAAAAAACTTCAACAGAATTTACATCAACAGAAGATCGCTTTTGCACTGATGTTTCCGGCCAAACCGAGAATAGATACAAAGGATGGCCGCAAAGTATTTACGTGTCCCAAACAAACACTGTCCTTCATAGAAACAATGGAGTGAGTAAGCCATTTGGTGTTTCTCATGTAGCTTCAGAGTGGATTAACTCGCTGTATTCACTCTGGCTGTCTGAGGAAGCTGGGTGCCATTTTTGTTTCTGTTTGTGTTGGTTCTGCCTAGCGGCTGGAGTTTGTTTTATGGAATATCACTCCAAGAGACATTTGCATGGATGGAAGATCGCTTTTGCACTGAGGTTCCCGGCCAGATTGAGGATGGATATTAGGGATGGCCTCAAAGTATCTACATGCCCACACAAAGGATGTTTTTTATAAAGTTGACTGACTAAGTCACGGTGTATTTTCTTATGCAGCCTCCGAGTGAATTTGACACTTGACCATCCAAGGAACCGGGACGCCTGTTTTGTTTCTTTTTGTGCTGGTTCCGCCTAGCGGCTGGAGTTTGCTTTGTGGAATAACACTGCTTCGGGACAGTAATGGATGAATCCGTTCATTCTTTGTGCTTATGCCTCGTATTGGCTGGAGTTTGTTTTGGGGAGTATTTTTGCAGGACATTGGAATGATTACATCATCTGCTGCACTTATAAACAGCTGGCTCACTGAACACTTGTTTGTCTGTCTGAGGAAACTGAACGGCTTTATATTGGCTGGAATTTGTTTTGTGGAGGAACACACCTTCGAGTCAGTTCTGTGAATTAATCTACACATTCTTTGTGTTTATTCTGCCTATTGCTGGGATTTGTTTTACAAAGTATTTTCTGTTATGTAATTTTGCCTCACAGAATTTGTGCAGAAGCACCAGACTTGAGCAATCCGATGGCAAAGTTATCACAGGGGCTCTCGTATTCGTACATGGACCTTTTGAGTTTAGAGGGATTGACGCCAGTTGGCGCTGTCGTGCGCGGGGTTAATGCGCACATTTCTCTTTTTTCTGTTTGTTTGGTTCGGGGGGAGTTCGGGGTTTGATTGTTGCACTAATGTTGGAATGTGGTCTGTATAATCTTGTTTTTGACACACAATTAATTTTTTCTATTATATCAAAATGTCAAATGTTAATATGAGTGGGTTATCTTTCTCCACATGGAATGTGAATGGGTTGGGGCACCCCATAAAAAGAAGGAAGGTTATTTATTTTCTTAATCGTAAGAAATGTGATATAGTGTTTCTTCAAGAAACACATCTTTCCTCGCAGGAAGCTGAAAAATTTGGGAAGAAATGGGGTGGGCATGTTTTCTTTAGTGTTGGCTCAATAAGAGCAGGGGAGTCATTACATTGATAAGTAAACATCTACAATTCAAATCTCTCAAACAGATTAAAGATAAATTAGGGAGAATCATTATTGTTTTAGCAGAAATTCAGGAGCAAAGGTTGGTTTTGGTTAATATTTATGCGCTTAACGTTGATGATCAGGGCTTTTTTATAGATCTTGAAGGGATGTTGCAAGCCGCTGGTACTCCTCATGATATAATAGTGGGAGGAGACTTTAATCTTTTGATGGACTCAGTCCTTGATCATAGTGAAAAAAAAGTGTGTAAGCCCCCTAGAGCAACATTGACGCTTCACAGGATGTGTACAAATCTTGGTCTTGCAGATATTTGGCAACTTTTGAACCCATCTCGTAGGGACTATACATTTTTTCATCAGTCCATAAGATTTATTCTAGAATAGATTTTTATATATATATATATATATATATATATATATATACAAATCCCTCATGTCATCTGTTGTTGATTGCTCAATTGGAAACATTTTAGTCTCAGATCACACCCTGGTGAGTTTAGAGGTTTTGCCACATATGGAGAAAAAGAAACCATATAGTTGGCGCTTTAATGTATCCCTTTTTCAAAATCCTGATTTCCAACAAATGTTAAAGACTGAAATCAATGTTTATATGGAGACCAACTGGTCCTCAGTATCTTCTGTGGGCGTGGCTTTGGAGGCACATAAGGCAGTTCTTAGGGGTCAGATCATACAGTATGCCTCATTTACCAAAAAATCCAAAGCAGGAGAACTCGTGGAGTTGGAAGGGAATATTAAAGTGCAGAGGCAGAGCTGAATTCAGAGAATTGACCTGATTGAAATAGAGATATAATACTATTTTGTCACGGAAAGTGGAGTTTTGGTTATTCAGGTCAAGACAGTCATACTTTGAGTTGGGGGACAAAGCAGGGAAGCTTTGGCTAGATATATAAAGCAGAGAGAGTCTTTTCTACCATTCCCTCAGTGAAATCTGCTGGTGGTTAAATTTTTACCTCGGCCATTGATATTAATAATGCCTTTAAAGAGTTCTATCTTGATCTTTATAGTTCCACGTCTTCGTCTACTGATGAAGATATTAGAAAATTTGTGGAACCATTAGCACTCCATAAATTGATGACTGAGCAAATAAAAAAAAAGAAATCTCTTGATTCTGAGATAACCTTGGAGGAGCTTGACAAAGTAATTATGTCTTTACCTAAAGGCAAGGTTCTGGGGCCAGATGGTTTTGCCGCTGAATTTTTTAGATCTTATGCTACAGAATTGGCTCCACTTTTGTTAGAAGTTTATACGGAATCATTAAAGAATGGAAAGCTTCCCCCAACCATGACACAAGCATGGATCAGTCTGATTCTTAAAAAGGACAAAGATCCAAGCGAGTGTAAAAGTTACCATCCAATTTCCCTGATCCAGCTAGTTGTAAAAATTTTGTCAAAAATTTTGGCTAACCGATTAAGTTATGACGTCTCTTATACATATAGATCAGGTGGGGTTTATTCGGGGCCACAGCTCTTCTGCTAACATTAGGTGTTTCATCAATATCATGTGGTCAGTAGTGAATGATCAGTCTCCGGTTGCTGCCTTCTCACTTGACACCGAAAAGTTTGATATGGTGGAATGGGATTATTTTTTTAAGATTTTGGAAATATATGGGCTCGGGAGTATATTTATTGGTTGGATTAAGTTACTTTATAGACACCCTGTAGCAGCAGTACAAACTTTAATTTCAGATTATTTTACTCTGGATAGGGGCACTCGGCAGGGTTGCCCTCTTTCCCCATTATTGTTCTGTCTTGCCCTGGAACCATTAGCAGCCGCGATAAGAAAGGAGGAAGATTTTCCAGGGGTGATGGCAGCATAAACTTCTGCTTTATGCAGATGATATTTTATTATTTTCTCTGACCCTACTAAATCTTGCCTCCACATAATTATTAATTCCTTTTCCAAATTTTCAGGATACAGAGTCAATTGGTCTAAATCCAAAGCTTTGGCTCTGACAGCGTACTGTCCAGTAACGGCCTTCCAGCCAGGCACCTTCCAGTGGTCCAAATAGGGCATTAAGTATTTGGGTGTTTTATTCCCAGCAAATTTGTCTGATTTAGTTAGAGTTAATTTTGACCCTTTAATCAAAAATGTTTTCGAGCGATGTGGACAGGTGGGCTTCATTACATTTGTCGATGATTGGGAAGGTTAATGTTATTAAAATGAACTGTATTCCAAAATTCAACTACCTGCTACAGTCACTCCCTATAGATGTCCCCCTCTATTATTTCAAGCAATTTGATAGCATAGCGAAGACCTTCTTTTGGAATGGTAAATGTCCCAGACTACATTTCAACAAATTACATAGGCCGATTGACAAAGGTGGGCTAGGCCTACCCAAAATTTTGTTTTATTATTATGCATTCGGTCTCAGACATTTGGCTCATTGGTCACTTCCACCTGAAAGAGCCCCTCCCTGGTTTTTTATTGAACAGGAAGTCCTTGCCCCTATTTCGCCATTGCAAAGCCTTTCTATCAAACAAACTGGAGAAGCTAAGTTACACCCCGTTATCTCGCATTTGCTCTCGGTATGGACAAAAGTGTCCAGAGTGTTTAATTCAGACATTTATTTGAATGCTGCCTCAAGCATATGGCTGAACCAAAAATTATGTATTGATAAGTCCCCCTTCTGTTGGTCAGAGTGGATTGTGAGGGGGGTTACTACACTCTGTGACCTGTTTGAGAGTGGAGTGTTGAGATCCTTTGGTAATTTGGCTCAACATTTTGGGATTCCCAGATCTCAGTTTTTTAGGGATTTACAGTTGCGCCACATGCTCTGTACTATTTTTGGGAGAAGCATACACCCCCCATAGTGGCAGACACTCTGGGAGTGGTGATTACTGCTTTTGGAAAAGGTCATGAGGCATCAGTGTATTACTCCATGCTAGTTCAGAGTCTGGGGGATGGAGGTTTAACCTCTATCAAGAGGTTATGGGAGAAAGATTTTAATTTGGTATTGGAGGAGGGAGTGTGGGCTGGGATTCTAAAAAATGTCAAGTCTGTATCTAGAGATGCAAGGGTGCAACTTATACAATTCAAGATTCTACACAGATTCTATTGGACCCGCTCTAGACTGTATAGGCTTGGTCTTAAAGACACACCCACCTGCTGGCATTGCCAGTCGGAGGCTGGGGACATGGCCCATGTTTTTTGGTGGTGCGCTGAGATTCAGGAATTTTGGTTGAAGGTACAGAGTTTTGTGTGTGACATGTTGGGCATTTGGGTTCGTTTTGCCCCAGACTCTGTGTTTTGGGTGATGGGGCAGTCATCGACGTAGGTGACAAATACATAAAAGATTGGCTCCTCACCAGTGCGATGATAGGCAGGCAGATTGTTTTAAGGGGCTGGAAGTCGGTGGGAGCACCCTCAATTTGGCAGTGGTGTGAGGAGATGGGAAGGGTGGCAGCCTTCGAAGAGGTAACATGTAGAAGGCTGGGGATATGGGATTCTTTTAATGGGAAATGGGCTAGATATTTGATGTTTTTCGGGGGCTCTCGGAGTGGGACTATGGAGAGAGAGGCATAGTTTTAGAACTGTATGTGTAATGTGTATTTATATATATATATATACATATATATATGTTTGTATATGTATATATATTTTATTTGATCAGAATCAGAATTAGCTTTATTGCCAAGTATGCTTACACATACAAGGAATTTGTCTTGGTGACAGGAGCTTCCAGTTTACAACAATACAAAAACAATACAAAAACAACAGCAAGACACAGATAATAATAAAAAATAAAAAATACATCTAATTATACACATACGTACAGACACACACATACATACATACACACATACACATGGGTAGTGCAAATCTAATACAATCTGTTATGTACAGTGCAAATACAAATCTGTTATGTACAGTGCAATAGTTTTTTTTTGTTTTTTTTCAGAGAAATGAAATGGCAGAAGAGGTTGGATGTGTTGGATAAATATAAGAAAGACTAAACTTTGTATTGCACATAGTTATTGCTCAGTGGGGCAATTTAACTATTCATGAGATGGATAGCCTGAGGGAAAAAACTGTTCCTGTGTCTGATGGTTCTGGTGCTCAGAGCTCTTAAGCATTTGCCAGAAGGCAACAGTTCAAAAAGGTCTGGTAATCCAATGACAGATAGACATGGGAACAGAGAGTTGGTGTATTTATTCTGGAGTATAGCTGGGATGATGATGTTGAAAGCCGAACTAAAGTCCACAAAAAGGATCCTTGCATATGTCCCTGGTCTGTCCAGATGTTGCAGGATATGATGCAATCCTATGTTGACTGCATCATCCACAGACCTGTTTGCTCGATAAGCAAATTGAAGGGGATCTAGAAAGGGTCCAGTGATGTTCTTCAGGTGGGCCAACACCAGTCTCTCAAATGATTTCATGACGTCAGGGTGACAGGTCTGTAGTCATTAAGTCCTGTGATTTTTGGTTTCTTTGGTACAGGAATAATGATTGAGCATTTGAAGCATCATGGGACTTCACACTGCTCCAGTGATCTATTGAAGATCTGTGTGAAGATGGGGGCCAGCTGGTTAGCACAGGATCGAAGACACGCTGGTGAGACACCATCTGGGCCTGAAGCCTTCCTCCTCTTTTGTTTCCGAAAGACGCGGCTCACATCATCTTCACAGATCTTAAGATATTTTATATATATATATATATATATATATATATATATATATATATATATATACATTTTTATTTATTTATTTATTTATTTTTTTAAATTTATTCTCTCTCTGTGTGTGTACTTATGTAAGACCACTGGGATGTTCATTTGGGGTCAGGTGGGGTTCTTGATTGGGGAGGGGTAGTAGTGGGAGTTAAATGTTGATTCATTGTAGATATGTTTTGTTTCTCTTTGTCTTTGAAGAATCAATAAAAAATGTTAATCACAACAACAAAAAAAGCATCAGAATTGTTAATGCAAATGGATGGAACTCATGTTAGTGATGATGTGCAGAATGCCACTTGTGGTGGAGTTTCAGAAACTCCTGATGTGATTACTCCATCAGAGTGTGCTAGTTATGATCAACATAGTTCAGAACCTGAGCACACTCCTGAACCTGTGGAGAGAATGGAGAGCTTACCTATATTTAAGACAGATGAATCCTCCAGTTGTGTATGAGAATCTGATAACAGACCTGTTCCTGTCATTTGCACGCAGCCAACATGCACTCAAACAGACCAAATCACCACACGTTTAGGGAGATCAGTCAGGCCCCCTAACAGGCTTATTTGTGAAATTGACAATAAGAAAGTTGTGGGAAGTGATTTGTCCAATGATGAACAAGATATTTTCCAGGGAAAACAATTTTCGTTATTGGCTTGATAAGGAAAATTTTTGCTTAATACATTTGAGTCTGAATGATGATTTACATTTAAGGCAAATATGATGTTAGGAAACTGACCTTGAAGTGAGTTTTTTCTTCTTTTTTCTAAAAAGGAGTCTGAAGAGTTTCTTATACTATGAGCACACTAAACTTGAAGAGCAGAGAAACAATTGTAGTCACTAGAAGTGTGTAGGCTGCACCTCCTATAGTCTGTGTTAAGTGCGGGACCCGGTACCATTCCATTCTTATGCACTTCTTTGGAAGAGATTAATTTTCTGACATACTGTACTGTAAAGCTCTTGCACTCACACCCTGATTCTTTTTCAAACTTGTCTATCTATTCTGTTTGTTACATATGCAAGTTCCAGCCCAATTTAGCAGAATTTAAGGGGGGCACATGTAACAGTGTTAAAAATTACTGTTAAATTCATGGTAATATTGGGAGATCTCACCATTGGTTGTTGCGCCAGAATATTTGCATGTATTTGCATAGTTTACATAGCGGGGTGGTGTTACGTGATCCACAGTAGAGCCTCATATCTCTCGCTGTTGATGACCAAGCAACATTGGGCCACTGTATTTTACCAGCCTTTGGTTGTTTGTCCAAGGTCCAATAAAAGAGAAGGCCTTGAGTGACCGTCCACCTGCTCTCAGAGTGATTTCTTCGACACAGGCCCAGTCACATATATGTTAAATACATATTAAAAAAAATATGAACACAAAAATATTTTCTTGGGAGACCAGCAGTAGCCAATAGACAAAGCCTCCTCCACTGTCTGTTTCTCATACCAGAGCTGGTGATTAACTTAACTGGGGAAACTGAGAAACGATCTCAATACAGAGTCCGACTGTTTTTTAACTGACTTGAGAACCCACAAAAAACATAGCGCCTGGCGGTCTTTGCTTACAGTAAGGCTACAGCCGTTGTACAAGTCCAGTGCAGATGAATTTCCCTCTGTCTCTTTAGCAGGAAGAGAGAGACTACATATTTTAAATGCATATATCCACTGAAAGCAAATTTTGTTAACGTTTAGAGTTAAATGATCAAACAGATGACCTTAAAGCTAAGAGACATGGGCTAAAAGTAACAAGACTTTAATTTTGATTTAATGGGGTCTTTATGAGTCTGTTTCATTTGCTGTGTTAATTGTCTTGAGAACATTGACAATAGTTTGGAGAAAGGTATAAAATAAATTGAGAAAATTATAATCGCAAATCCTCTCATAATTTTTGCTCCCTCCCTAAACAAAAATGGCACAAATTTAACGACCCAGATGGGACTCGAACCCACAATCCCCAGCTCCGGAGGCTGATGCCTTATCCATTAGGCCACTGGGTCACCTCAGCACCCGAGAGAGAAATTAGATTTTTTGAGTGCTGTACATGCGCTCTTAGTGGATTTTCTGTACAAAGCTTGAAGTTGACGACCATTCACAGATAACTACAACAGCTACATTATTGGGACGGTAGTGTATTTTTCTGTGAAAGTTTAAGCTGCATATGGGGTGGTATCACATCTCGCGAGAACTTTCGGTTTCCATAGAAACCACGTCTTATGTGTTTTTTCGTATCAAATCGTATTATCAAATCGTATTAACGACGCCGTTCAGAAAGGGACGATGGTTGGGCAAGTCGAGGGCTGTGACTCGTTTGGAAGGATGCATTCTCCGGAGGTCGCATTTGTCGGCCGCATATGTCATCGAGGCCGTCTCGTTTCAGAAAAGCGAGTAGGACAGTTCGAATGCATCCTTCAAATGCGACCTTGTTTCACGGGAATTCGGAGGATGCATGAGGTGTATCCTTCGTGGGCACTCACAACCCACAATTCTTTGCTTCAACGTAAATGTCTAAAAAAAATGACGCCAATTTGCCCGTAAATATGATGTTCAGACGCAAGTAATGTTAATTCCCAAGTTGAAGTACCTCAGTAGATGGGTGCAGAGTGTATAATTATAATAATATATAATTAAAATAAAGTATTAGACTAAAACTACACCTGTAAAATCTATTTTCTTTTCTCTTTACATCTTTATAACTCTCCTAAAATGTATCTCATATATTCCCTTCCAAAGGGACTTTGTTCCCTTCTCACTCAAAGCGCTCCCGCTTGTTAAAGAGTGGCGTGCTGTCATAGCAACCATGTTACGTTCCGTTTCTGTTTGTCCTACGAAGGCCATCTCGTTTAAACGAGAACTGTTTAAAGGAGGACGCTCGGTATACTGCAGCCTTCAAGGACGCGTCCTACCTAGCACGCAGCCTTCCAAACGAGACACAGCCAAGAAACAATGTCCAATCACTGTTGTTCTTGCATCGTTGTAGTATCGCCCATCAATACGTCACCGCTGGTATTAAGAACGAGGAACTGGTAAGCGCGTTGAGCGTTTTTCTAAAATCGTTGTTAACTTTTCAATTTCAAAAAACACTTTTAAACGATTCGGTTGCTAGTATTAGTAAATGCCTCTCATCGCAGCTATTTTAACAGTTTGTATCTTTGCAAGATGAAAGACTTTCTTAATCGAGTCTATTATTGTGTAAATTACACCACATGGTTGGAAAGCGGTTCAGATGTAGCCGGAAATCTCAATGGTCTTTATCTGATACGTTGTGTGTGTTCAAATTTATGATCAACTCCTTTCATTTACTTCCAACAGAGCAAAATGACTTCTACCGGGAGTGACAGTGTTGCCCGCCTTAATCAGTTTAAAAATAAAGGAAAAGATGCTAATGTAAGTCCTTCATCAATTCAGCAGGCTATGTATGGTTTACAGATTCGTTAGTATTTGTGACAGGGTTTCATTTTCAATTGTAGGAATTAAGACGAAGGAGAATTGAAGTCAATGTGGAGCTCCGAAAGGCAAAGAAAGATGATCAGATGCTGAAAAGGAGAAATGTCAACTGTGTTTCAGATGATGCTGTTTCTTCAACAAAAGAACAGACCCAGAATGCACAGGTAGAGCTGACATGGCTTTAATTACCGCATGAGAGTGGGTGTTGTAGCCTGGTAATACAGAAAGTTGTAGGTTCAAACCCCTGGGTGGGTTGAATTACGACTGTTATTAATTAAAGGTAAGGGGACCAGATTTCTGAAACGAAAAACGGGGACATTTCTAGTTCAGTGGTAAATATGTCATTGAAATTTCACGTTTCTTATCTATGAATTAAAAAAGGGGGACAATTCGGATATGTATTTTGACCGTGGTGAATGTAGTAATGTGAACTATGGTATATCATACTATGTTGAATATGTCTCAATGAAATTCAGATACAGACGTAAAATTTATCATTTTTAATTGTTTTCTGTTACATATGGGTTCATTCTTTTATACACTGTATACAGTAGATGACATTGTGGCATAAAAGTGAACTAAACAAACATATATAAACAAATGATTGAATATTGGAACTAT
The DNA here is from genome assembly GCF_019703515.2 of Myxocyprinus asiaticus. Lineage (NCBI taxonomy): Eukaryota > Metazoa > Chordata > Actinopteri > Cypriniformes > Catostomidae > Myxocyprinus > Myxocyprinus asiaticus. The sequence continues at coordinate 17,844,208 of NC_059355.1, forward strand.
TGCAGCTGACTCCACAGCACAGGGTCACCTGCCCTTGGTCACACTCTTTACATCACTCTTCTCACTCTCTTCTAAAATTCCTTCTCCTCTTTTCCTTCACCTTTACCTGGCACTTTCCTAAAAGTAAGACGGTAGGCTGCTAACTTGCTTGCTGGCAAACTGGCAGAGGAATTTCAAAAGGAATTAGCTCATTTTATCATTTCCCTGAAAAAATTCCAACTGAAATTATATGAAACACTTACACTATGTATTATATCAGGGCCTGAAATTCATTTCTGAAGGGCTGATTGCCCCTCTTAGGTGCCTCATATTATTGGGGATTGTTTTCCACTTTGAAGTCATATCAAAAAGATATTCAATATTTTTTTTTCTAAATTATATTATGTGGCTCCTTATATCGTGGCAGTTTCAAGGTTAAATGTCCCCAGTGTAGTGCTAAAAGCGAGTTAAATGTTCTCCCACACAGATTTGTTTAAGGTTTTTGCTCTATTGAGTTTTAAAACAACAAAAACCTACCTCCCTACCCTAAACCACTAGCACCTCTAGTGTTCATTTCACCAGGAAACTGCCTGATGCCTACAACAAGCCACATAAAAATTATTTTGCAAAAACGTAAGTATTATTATTACACTATTTCACCTAACTGTTTCTATCAGTTATCTCATATTGTATATCCTTTGGACCTGTTTTTCTTAATTATACCTTTTATTTTTATCAATTCTTATGCATTATGATGCTTCTTTTCAGTCACTTCTTTCCCAGTAAAGTGCAAAGTAATCTATGTTGTTATGTGCTGACTTACAATTGTTGTTGTATGTTATTATACATTTCATTTATTTTTCCCATGCTATTAATGTCGTATTACTTATTACTAATATATGTATTAATTTTATAAAATACATAACAATATAATTTCTTTATAACATAGCTATTATGTGCCTCACCTCGAAACTGAAAACAATGATGATGATTCTTTTCAATTGCGCTTGCTCCCTGGTCCAGTTCTTAATAGCAAAACTGGTGCGAACAAGTAATCGGTAAAGGAAGACGAATGACTTAAAGCTGCTATAGCGAGCAGCCCCCTCTGTTGGTCAAAATAAACAGTACACGATTAACCGTGTGGCTGGTAGGCTTCAATAGCGGCTTTCTTGCCATGTATTTTCACTTTGCGGACTGTTTTGAACGTGCAGTAAAAACGGGGACATTTCCGGGGACAGCTCCAGTTGAAAACGGGGACGTCTGGTCACCCTAATTAAAGGTGCACTCAGTAATTTATTTCCTCATTTAAAAAGTTTTACCTCTAAAGAAGTGAATAGTAATTTTGAAACATGTTTAAAATTATGACAAGAGTTCAGTCATATCAGTAACCCATTAAAAGCTCTTTTATTCTATATGAAGCAGGGGCACCTCATGGGGACAACCATGTTAGAATCACATGACCAGCTTAATACTACTCGCCTCATCTCAGTAACTGCCCTGTTGGACACTTTCACTCATGGATTAAATTAATCCTGGCTTACTGTGCATAGTGAATTTCTACAATGGCATTGGTAACTGAAAACATCCAGGCCTCTACATGTCAGTGTAAGCCATATTTTGACAAACATTTTTACTGAGTGTTTAAGACACTTAAACTCAGGTTACTCCAGGGGGTCTGTCTGTGTAATACGTGTACTGTATGTCACTCTATATTAAAGCCATCTAAATGTCAAGTTTTAAATTAAACAAAATCCTTTACTTTACCTCAGTCATCACAGCACTGGAGCGTCGAGGAGATTTTCTGGGGCATAAACAGCCAAGCCCTCGATCATCAGTTACAAGCCACACAAGCGGCAAGGTAGGGGACATTTCAAAACAGAATGCACCATTTGGATATTGCCGTCACAGAGGATACACTTGATTTCGAAGTTCGAACATTCTTAAAATGTCCAGCGTTTGTATATAGTCATACATAACACAGTACCTTCATCCTTCATGAAGTTCAAGTTCATCCATTATGGATGTCTTTGGTCTTGAAGTATATGTTACATCTTGATGACAAATATGACACCCATTTGTAATGGAGCGCAACTGTCTGGTTCTGAAAGTAAAAATCCCGTTGTTATGTTGTTTTTTCTATAGGAGAATTGATTATTAATTTAAACTTATAAACCTATAAAGTCTGACCTGCCATGAGCTCTGAGGTTGTTAATTGATGGTATGCTTCCGTTTTAGCCACCAGTCCATGTTATTTCAATGTATTTTTTTCAAAATTGAAGGTAATAGCAGAATTCTTGGTAAAGAACTACACTATTAAAAAAAAAAAAAAAAAAAAAAAACAAATCCACCAATCAGAGAATCATAATCAACAAAAATCGTCAAAAGAGCCCAACACCGCCCATCCACTCTCATGACACACTGCAAATGATGCAGTCAAGTTGGTTTCCCTACACTCTGCTACTTGTATGTGTTTATATCTATATATTTTGCAATAAATGTTAAATATATTGATTCTAAACTTATCAATAACATTAAATCTGTAGTTTTGTATTTTTTCATTGTTGTCAATGTGGTTATGTCATTTGCAGTACTTCATGGTATTGTTAATTTTTTTCAAAAGACGTTCACCCAAAAAAGTTAATTATCTCATTTACTCGCCGTCATGCCATCATAGACGTGTATGACTTTCTTCTACAGTACACAAATTAAGATTTGTAGAAGAATATCACAGCTCTGTAGGTCCAGACAATTAGGGCTGGGCGATATTTAGAATATTAACGATATTATCACGAAAATTTTGTTGACGATGTAAAATTGACCAATATCGTGAATATCACGATGATTATAACGTACTTTTATTTGGCCATTATTTTTCAAAAAGAGCGCATCAGTACACTAATTTCACGATCCTTCAGGGCTGCACAATTAAACAAAATAACATTAAAATGGCGAGATGGTCATATGTGATTATTAATCCACAAAAGGCTGCAGTTTAAAGACAGATAAACATGGTCTGTGTGCAATTCAGAACAAACTGGTGACGCGCTGACCTGTGTGCAAGCGCACGGCAGTGCTCTCAGATTCACGTGCATTGTGAAATCAAAGTAATGCAAGTTCAAGCATTTGTGCAATTTCAAACATTAGTAACACTCCAAGTTTTTATACAAATTTACCAACGCGGCACAGAATAACAGAGGAGGAGGAATTTACAGTGTTTCAGGAAGCTGAAGTAAACAGGACAGAAATATATTGCTTTTGTATAACGCAAATCTAATCAAAGAAATAGAATCACTGCGATCTATTAGTTCAGGGTGCGTAGATTCATAAACCTTAAACAGTCTCAAAAACAAAATGATCCTCACTCCTTTTTCTCAATTTCTTTACATTTTATTTTATATCTCACTGAACAGGAGAACACAGACGTTTTGGCCTCACATCCTTCCTCAATAATCAGAATAATAATGATAATTCAGCATTAAATTATAATAATCAACCTGACGTGCCCCACAGTAATAATTTAGGATTATGCAATGGTCAACTGGGTTTAAAAAATAAGTCACATGCACAACTTGTTCATTCACAAAATGTATTAGTAAAAAAATATGAAGGTAAATAATGCTTTTTATTAAGCTACTATGAATCATTGTATATGAAATATAAATATAAAAGTGAATATCAATGAAAATAATTGAATTTCATTCTCCCTTTTGTTTATTTATTTTTGAATAGATTTTCATTTATTGTCTTAACACTTTTCAGCCATTTCAGAGCAAATACATAATTATCGAGATATAAATCGAAAATCGTCAGTAGGCTGAAAAATATCGAGATATAATTTTTTAAGACATATCGCCCAGCCCTACATGCAAGTGAATGATGACCAGAACTTTGAAATTTAAAAAATCACAAAGACAGCATAAAAGTAATACATATGACTCCAGTGATTAAATCCATGTCTTCTTTAGCAATATGATAGATGTGGGTGAGAAACAGATCCTTTTTTTTACTATAAATCTCCACCTTTGACCAGTAGGCGGTGATTTGCATGAAGAATGCAAATTGGCAAAAACAAAAGAAGAAGAATGTGGAGATTTTAGTAAAAATGGACATAAATATTGATCTGTTTCTCACCCACACCTATCTTATCACTTCTGAAGACATGGATTTATACATTGGAGTCTTTTGGATTACTTTTATGCAGATTTTTGGAGATTCAAATCTCTGGCCACCATTCACTTGCATTGTATGGACCTACAGAGCTGAGATATCCTTCTACAAATCTTCATTTGTTTTTTTATTTTAACATTTTTATTGATTTCATTCATTTTCTGTCATATGCAGCCGAATTGCCAAGCCGTCTATACGACAACTCTTCAAAAGACGCTACCTTGCCCAATTCGGTGCACCATTCATAAAAAGTGGGAGCGATCGTAGATTTCCATCCCCTCAAAATTATCTGTCTCCCGATCATCACACTGATGAGGACCCAGCTCTTTGCATACCCATCGGCTATATCAATAACCGCCCCATCACCCAACACGCAAAATCTGGGACAGAACAGAACCTGAGTGCCCAGGGCCTCACAAACAAAATTCTGGACTCTCAACCAAAACTCCTGAATCCTCAAACAGTACCAGAAGGCATGTATTAAATCGTCATCCTCCAGCTGGCATTGCCAACAGGTGGGTGTGTCTTTTAAACCCAGCCTATACAATCTAGAGGGGGTCCAGTATAATCGATGCAAAATCTTAAATTGCATCAGACGCACCCTTGAATCTCTAGATGTAGACTTGATGTTTCTGAGGATCCTAGTCCACACTCCCTCCTCCAGTACTAAGTTGAAATCTTTCTCCCATAATCTCTTGAGAGAAGTTGAAGTTCCGTCCCCCAGACTCTGAATTAACAGTGAGTAATACACTGATGCCTCATGACCTTTCCCAAAAGCATTAATCACCTCTCCCAGAGTATCTGCCACTTTAGGTGGTTGTATGCTACTCCCAAAAATAGTACAGAGCAGGTGACACAGCTGTAAATACTTATAGAACTAAGATCTGGGAATCCAAAAATGTTGGACCAAGTTTTCAAACTATCTCAACACTCCACTTTCATATAGGTCACCGAGTATAGCAACCCCCCTCACAATCCACTCTGGCCAGCAGAAAGGAGACTTGCCAATACACAATCTTGGGTTCTGCCATATGCTCTAGGCAACATTTAAATAAGTGTCCAATTTAAACAATCTGGACACTTTAGTCCATACCGAGTGTAAATGCAAAATAACGGGGTGTAACTTTTCCAATTAGTTTGATAGAGATGCTTTGTATTGGCGAAATAGGGGCAAGAACTGCCTGTTCAATAACAAACCAGGGAGGGACTCTCTCAGGTGGAAGTGACCAATGAGCCAAATGTCTGAGACTGAATGCATAGTAATAAAACAAAATCTTGGGTAGGCCTAGCCCACCTTTGTCTATCGGCCTATGTAACTTATTAAAATCCAATCTGGGACGTTTACCATTCCAAATGAAGGACTTCGCTATGCTATCAAATTGCTTGAAATAAGAGAGAGGGACATCTACAGGGAGAGATGGTAGCAGGTAGTTAAATTTTGGAATACAATTCATTTTAATAACATTAACCTTCCCAATCATCGATAAATGTAATGAAGCCCACCTGCCCACATCGCTCGAAAACCTTTTTATTAAAGGGTCAAAATTAACACTAACTAAATCAGACAAATTTGCTGGGAATAAAATCCCCAAATACTTAATGCCCTGTTTGGGCCACTGGAAGGCGCCCGGCTGGAAAGCCGTTACTGGACAGTACGCTGTCATTGCCAAAGCTTCGGATTTAGACCAATTGACTTTGTATCCTGAGAACTTGGAAAAGGAATTAATAATTCTGTGGAGGCAAGGCATAGATCTAGTAGGTTCAGAGACAAATAATAAAATATAATCTGCGTAAAGCAGAAGCTTATGCGCCACACCTCCTGCCACCACCCCTGGAAAACCATCCTCCTTTCTTATCGCAGCTGCTAATGGTTCCAGGGCAAGACAGAACAATAATGGGGAAAGAGGGCAACCCTGCCGAGTGCCCCTATCCAGAGTAAAATAATCTGAAATTAATCCATTTTTTTTTTGTACCACTGCTACAGTGTGTCTATAAAGTAACTTAATCCAACCAATAAATGTACTCCCGAACCCATACATTTCCAAAATCTTAAAAAGATAATCCCATTCTACCATATCAAACGCCTTTTCGGTGTCAAGTGAGATGGCAACGACCGGAGACTGATCATTCGCTACTGACCACATGATATTGATGAGACGCCTGATGTTATCAGAAGAGCTGCGGCCCCGAATAAACCCCACCTGATCTATATGTATAAGAGATGTCATAACCTTAATTAATCGGTTAGCCAAAATTTTTGACAACATTTTTACATCTAGTTGGATCAGGGAGATTGGACGGTAACTTTTACACTCGCTTGGATTTTTTGTCCTTTTTAAGAATCAGACTGATCCGGGCTTGTGTCATGGTTGGAGGAAGCTTTCCATTCTGTAATGATTCAGTATAAACTTCTAACAAATGTGGAGCCAGCTCTGTAGCATAGGATCTAAAAAGTTCTGCGGCAAAACCATCTGGCCCCGGAGCCTTGCCAGTAGGTAGGGACTTAATTACCTCGTCAAGCTCCTCCAAGGTTATCTCAGAATCAAGTGAGTTTTTTTGCTCAGTCTTCAGTTTAGGAAGATCTAATGGTTCCACAAAGTTTCTAATATCTTCATCAGTAGATGAAGACGTGGAACTATAAAGATCAAGATAGAATTCTTTAAAGGTATTATTAATATCAATGGCTGAGGTAAAAATTTCACCACCAGCAGATTTCACTGAGGGAATGATAGAAAGAGACTCTCTCTGCTTTATATATCTAGCCAAAAGCTTGCCTGCTTTGTCTTGCCCTGAATAACCAAAACTCCACTTTCTGCGACAAAATAGTATTATATCTATATTTCAATCGGGTCAATTCTCTGAGGCCATCAGATGACATACGGCGCTTCAGCTCTGCCTCTGCACTTTTAATATTTCCTTCCAACTCCACGAGTTCTCGTGCTTTGGATTTTTTGATGAATGAGGCATAATGTATGATCCGACCCCTAAGAACCGCCTTAAGTGCCTCCCAAGCCACGCCCAGAGAGGATATCGAGGACCAGTTGGTCTCCATATAAATATTGATTTCAGTCTTTAACATTTGTTGGAAATCAGGATTTTGCAAAAGGGATACATTAAGGCGCCAGCTATATGATTTTTTTCTCTATACAGGTGCATCTCAATAAATTAGAATGTCGTGGAAAAGTTCATTTATTTCAGTAATTCAACTCAAATTGTGAAACTCGTGTATTAAATAAATTCAATGCACACAGACTGAAGTAGTTTAAGTCTTTGGTTCTTTTAATTGTGATGATTTTGGCTCACATTTAACAAAAACCCACCAATTCACTATCTCAAAAAATTAGAATATGGTGACATGCCAATCAGCTAATCAACTCAAAACACCTGCAAAGGTTTCCTGAGCCTTCAAAATGGTCTCTCAGTTTGGTTCACTAGGCTACACAATCATGGGGAAGACTGCTGATCTGACAGTTGTCCAGAAGACAATCATTGACACCCTTCACAAGGAGGGTAAGCCACAAACATTCATTGCCAAAGAAGCTGGCTGTTCACAGAGTGCTGTATCCAAGCATGTTAACAGAAAGTTGAGTGGAAGGAAAAAGTGTAGAAGAAAAAGATGCACAACTAACCGAGAGAACCGCAGCCTTATGAGGATTGTCAAGCAAAATCGATTCAAGAATTTGGGTGAACTTCACAAGGAATGGACTGAGGCTGGGGTCAAGGCATCAAGAGCCACCACACACAGACGTGTCAAGGAATTTGTCTACAGTTGTCGTATTCCTCTTGTTAAGCCACTCCTGAACCACAGACAACGTCAGAGGCGTCTTACCTGGGCTAAGGAGAAGAAGAACTGGACTGTTGCCCAGTGGTCCAAAGTCCTCTTTTCAGATGAGAGCAAGTTTTGTATTTCATTTGGAAACCAAGGTCCTAGAGTCTGGAGGAAGGGTGGAGAAGCTCATAGCCCAAGTTGCTTGAAGTCCAGTGTTAAGTTTCCACAGTCTGTGATGATTTGGGGTGCAATGTCATCTGCTGGTGTTGGTCCATTGTGTTTTTTGAAAACCAAAGTCACTGCACCCGTTTACCAAGACATTTTGGAGCACTTCATGCTTCCTTCTGCTGACCAGCTTTTTAAAGATGCTGATTTAATTTTCCAGCAGGATTTGGCACCTGCCCACACTGCCAAAAGCACCAAAAGTTGGTTAAATGACCATGGTGTTGGTGTGCTTGACTGGCCAGCAAACTCACCAGACCTGAACCCCATAGAGAATCTATGGGGTATTGTCAAGAGGAAAATGAGAAACAAGAGACCAAAAAATGCAGATGAGCTGAAGGCCACTGTCAAAGAAACCTGGGCTTCCATACCACCTCAGCAGTGCCACAAACTGATCACCTCCATGCCACGCCGAATTGAGGCAGTAATTAAAGCAAAAGGAGCCCCTACCAAGTATTGAGTACATATACAGTAAATGAACATACTTTCCAGAAGGCCAACAATTCACTAAAAATGTTTTTTTTTATTGGTCTTATGATGTATTCTAATTTTTTGAGATAGTGAATTGGTGGGTTTTTGTTAAATGTGAGCCAAAATCATCACAATTAAAAGAACCAAAGACTTAAACTACTTCAGTCTGTTTGCATTGAATTTATTTAATACACGAGTTTCACAATTTGAGTTGAATTACTGAAATAAATGAACTTTTCCACAACATTCTAATTTATTGAGATGCACCTGTATGTGGCAACACCTCTAAACTCACCAGGTGTGATCTGAGACTAAAATGTTTCCAATTGAGCAATCAACAACAGATGACATGAGGGATTTGTATATATATATATATATATATATATAAAAAACTATTCTAGAATAAATCTTATGGACTGATGAAAAAAATGTATAGTCTCTACCAGATGGGTTCAAAAGTCTCAAAATATCTGTAAGACCAAGATTTTTACACATCCTGTGAAGTGTCAATGTTGCTCTAGGGGGCTTACACACTTTTGCTTCACTATGATCAAGGACTGAGTCCATCAAAAGATTGAAGTCTACTCCCAAAATTATATCATGAGGGGTGCCAGTGGCTTGCAACATCCCTTCAAGATCTATAAAAAAGCCCTGATCATCAGCGTTATGTGCGTAAATATTAGCCAAAATCAACCTTTGCCCCTGAATTTCTGATAAAACAATAATAACTCTTCCTAATTTATCATTAATCTGTTTGAGACATTTGAATTGTAAATGTTTATTTACCAATATAATGACTCACTTGCTCTTACTTGAGCCAACACTAAAGAAAACATGTCCACCCCATATCTTCCCAAATTTTTCAGCTTCCTGCGGGGAAAGATGCGTTTCTTGAAGGAACACTATATCATATTTCTTACGTTTAAGAAAAGAAATAACCTTCCTTCTTTTTATGGGGTGCTCCAACCCATTCACGTTCCATGTGGAGAGAGATAGTACACTCATATTAACATTTGACATTTTGATATAATAGAAAAAATAAATTGTGTGCCAAAGACAAAAATATGAAGACCACATTTCAACATTAATGCAACAATAAAACTCCGAACTTACCCCCGAACAAAACAAACAGAAAAAAGATAAACGTGCGCATTAACCCCGCGCACGACAGCGCCAACCGGCATCAGTCCCTTTAAACTCAAAGAATCCATGTACGCCTACGAGAGCCCCACGACAACTTTGCCATCGGATTGCTCAATTTTGCCTCACAAATTTGTAAGGCAAAATTACATAACATCAAATATTTTGTAAAACAAACCCCAGCCAATAGGCAGAATAAACACAAAGAAAGTGTAGACTCATTCACAGAACTGTCTCGAAGGTGTGTTCCTTCACAAAACAAATTCCAGCCGATATAAAGCTGTTCAGTTTCCTCGGTCAGACAAATGAATCTTCAGTGAGCCAGCTGATGAGTGCAGCAGATGACATAATCATCCAATGTCCCACGAAAATACTCCACAAATCATACTCCAGCCAACAGGAGGCATAAGCACAAGGAACTGACAGATTCATCCATAACTGTCCCGAAGTAATGTTATTTAACAAAACAAGCTCCAACCGCTAGGCGGAACCAGCACAAAAGGAAACTAAACATGCATCCCGTTTCCTCGGATAGTCGAGTCAAATCACTCGGAGGCCGCATAAAAGTATATCCCATGATTTACACAGTCTGCCAACTTTATAAAAGACATCCTTTGTGTGGGCATGTAGATATTTTGCGGTCATCTGTAGTGTCTATTCTCAATCTGACCGGGAACTTCATTGTAAAAGTGATCTTCCGTCAATGCAAAAGTTTCTTTAAGAAAAGTGTTAATCCACAAAACAAAACAAACTCCAACCACTTGGTGGAGCCAATGCAAAAAGAAAAAAAATGGTGCCCAGCTTCCTCCGAAAGCCAGAGCATGTACAGTGAGTCAATCCACTCACAAGAAAAACACCCAAAGGTTACTCACCCATTGTTTCAATAAAAGACATTGCCTGATTGGAACATGTAAATACTTTGCTGCCGTCCTTGGTGTTTATTCTCAGTCTGGCTGGAAACATCAGAGCAAAAGTGATCTTCCGCTGATGTAAGAGTTTCTTGCATTCCTTAAACCGATCGCGTTTCTCTCTTGTCGAGTTCGCAAAGTCCGGGAACAAGAAAATATTGTAATTCTTCCAAGAAAGCTTTCCTTTGCTCCTCGCCTGGCGCAACACAAGATCTTTATCGGATGATTTAAAAAACGTGGCCAGAATCGATCGGGGCCTGTCTCCCTCAGCAGATCTGCGAGCCGGGACTCTGTGAGCACGCTCGATTTCCAGCTTGTAGCCTGTTATATCGAGCAGACTCAGGAAAAGCTCCTCTAGGAATTTCACCATATCTCTGCCCTCCTCATGCTCAGGAATTCCAACAATTCGAATGTTATTCCTGCGGCTTCTATTCTCCAGATCTTCAAGCTTTTCAAGAACACGTTCCAAATCAACTTTGGTCACGGGCGGATTAGTGGCTAATTCCCTCTCTGATGCCTCGAAATAATAGATTAATAGCTCAGAGAATTTTTTTTCGATCGACGTATTACAGCGAGATCCTCCAAGTCCGCAAGTACCTTCGTCAACATCACCGACATTTTGGACAGTTGACGCTGGATTCCTTCTCCCACCGCGCCATCCAAATCGAGTCCCCGGTCCACAGGCCTGTCTGGGCTTTCATCTTGAACCCGTATGTGTCTTTTAATGTCTCCAGAGCCTGAGGATTTTGACTTCTTTGCCATGTTTACCTCAAACAGTAAAAGTGTAACTGGGTGTATTGAATTTCACCGGATTATATCATGAAAATAATTTAAAAAAATTAGCAAAGTGCGCAGAGCTGTCTCTCACACGTCTGCCCTTCACATGACATCACGTGGCTCCACAAATCTTCATTTGTGTTGTGCAGAAAAAAGAAAGTCATGCAAATCTGGTATGGCATGAGGGTGAGTAAATGATGAGAGAATTTTCATTTTTGGGTGAACTATCCCTTTAAGGACACAGTCTTGTATCTTCATATTTTTTGGCCCATTTATAAATACTTTTTTGCCTCAGATTAAAGTTTGCAGTTATGTAATTCACCTCAGAGTTTCTTGGATTGGTTCATGGCGTAGAACTCTTTTTTGAAGTACTTTATGAAATGCTAATGGAAAAATAAAATAAAAAAATAACCTCCAGAACCAAGACACAAGAAAAAGTGGACACTGTTGCACTCTATTGATGTCCACAGGAAACTACTCTCAAGAGAAAAGAATCCCCCAATCGACCAGATTGTGGATGCTGGCCTCGTTGCTAAATTTGTGAGTTTTCTGGAATTGGTTGAGTGTCCTCCAATCCAATTTGAGGCAGCCTGGGCCCTTACCAATATTGCCTCTGGGACCTCTGAGCAGACCAAGGCTGTGGTGGAGGGGGGTGCAATCCCTGCCTTCATCACTCTGATTTCCTCTCCTCATCCTCACATCAGTGAGCAAGTCGTCTGGGCGCTGGGTAACATTGCAGGTGCGGAATTGTTTTGTGTTCTAATTTGCTGTAGTTTGTTTAGTAGAAATTTATTAGGGAAGAAAATGTTTAGTGAATGTGAGCTTGTGCAATTTTCAGTGACCTGATAGTTCAGGCTTTAAGGCCAGACTCCCATGCAGTTCTGATGTACTTTTTAAGGTGATGGAGCAGCATACAGAGACAAAGTGATCATGCATGGGGCCGTTGATCAACTGGTATCTCTTCTTGGCATCTCTGACCTGTCTAACTACACAGTGAGTTCTTTCAACTTTTTTTTTCTTTTCAAGTTCTTTCAACTAAAATTTCATCTTGACTATACTTGCTTCTAATTTTAGGAGCCCTGTAGTCACTCAGCAGATTTATAAGATTTGTCTCTTCACAGTTAATTATACTCCATCCATTGCTCCTCTTTAGCCCAGCTACCTAAGGAATGTCACCTGGACTCTCTCAAACCTGTGTAGAAATAAAGACCCAGCTCCACCTATGGCTGCAGTTGAGAAGTTGCTGCCTGCACTGCTCCGTCTTCTTCAGCATGATGACAGAGAGGTTCTGGCTGACACTTGCTGGGCTGTTTCTTACCTAACTGATGGGCCCAATGAGCGCATTGAGCTGGTGGTACAAGCTGGTCTTGTGACTCGTTTGGCGCAGCTCCTTGGATGTGGGGATATCGCTATTGTGGTGCGCTTACTGACATCTCAATCCATGTTGAACCTGACACTCTGATTTTCACAGTTAGGTTTTCAAGGTTTGAGATATGTTTGAATTTTGAATATCTTCCTTGAAAATGCTTGATTTTTCCTTAGGTTGACTGTTATCAAATATCCAAAAAATATTTTGAATTTGAAATAGATATTATACAGCCATTACATTTGTGGTGTCTTGTAAGCGTATGTGCGCCGCTCAGCATCTTGCTTTGATGTAGCGTGCACTCAGAACGCGGCGCAATTCATACATGAAAGTACACGTCCTTCAGGTCTATTGACGGCAACCAGTCCTGTGGACGGATGTGCGGGAAGACCTGTTTCTGAAATAACATTTTGAATGGGCGATTTGCGAGCGCACGATTCAAGCGTCTCAGATCTAGAATTGGCCGGAGCCCGCCGACTTTCTTTGGAATGAGAAAATAACGGCTGTAAACCCTGCTGTGGCTTCGCAGTCTGGGACAGTCTCTGTTGCATTCTTTGTGAGGAGATTGTGAATTTCTGCACATAATACCGGCATGTCCTGTAGTGGGACCACAGATGGCAGATCACCGTTGAAGCGAGGTGGTCGGCGTACAACCTGAATCGTATAGCCGTGTTCTATTGTTTTTTAGCACCCAATTTGACACACCCTTGAGGGCTCGCCCCGCGTCCGTGCAGCGAGACAGTGGGCTTACTGTTTCGCTCACTACAGGAGACAGAGCGCCGCTTGCCATAGGGAAGCGGTTGATCATTGTGTGTGGGGTGTGACATTTGTGTATCATCCCGGCAAACTCCGGCGGGGAAAGAGCAACATGTAAAAGTGCGTGTGTCTCACGCATTCAAGCACCTTCTCTTTTATGTGAGAACACTGTTTATGTGAAGACAATACACAGAAACACATTTGTCAGGGTTCCCACTCTTTTCAAAGCACAATTTTCTATGACATTTCCAGGACATTTTATACGTCCAACAAGTGTAATATTTAAGCAAAAACACATGCGTCCATTTAAATCAAGCTTCTTATTTTTTTTGCCATTTCTGTTTTTTTTATTTTTTTTTTATGGTAGTTTCTCACCTCCAGATAAGCAGTATGCTACATGTCCCAGTGTGATAGATAATCCCCGTAAAGCTGTGATTTAATTAAATAACTACATAGTCTGTATGTGCTGTGCACTTCAGGGTGCTCACTGTCATCTCACACCCACAAGAGCGTGCGTGATGATCATGCCGAGGTGTTTTCATTGTATGAGCAGTTGGCTCTACACATTCATGTTGAAGCACGCATCACTTGCAGATTATTTATTCAATTAACAGGGATGCAAACTCATGAGGGTCAAAAAAGTGAGACAATCACTGATTCACAAACATATTTTCTGGGGTTCTTTTTTTTAAAGAATAAGCTAAAAGCACCAACTTAAGCTATTTTAATTATTCAAGTATAGAAAATTATCTGCACAATTGTGCAGAATTAGTGGGAAAAATAAAGGGTATTTTGGTGTGGCTTGCTTCTGTTTCACAAATTGCAGACATATAAATTGTAGGACACACTAAAATAATCAGGAGATTATAGAAAAGACACAAAAGCAAGTCAAAATTATTCAAATCAAACCTATAGTACACTACAATTTATATGTCTGCATGCAAGTAAACTCAATAAAATAACTTAATAAATGAAAAAATTAATAAACTACCAGACCTTTTGCCATTCTGTGTATACAGTATAGACACAACATTAACCAATCACAACCAAGTGTGCTGATAAAGATGGTGCACGTGACTGCCTGCTGTTGTCCTTGAAGCAGCAATTAGCTCACCTTATTAAAGAAAAAATCTGGCGTAGAATCCCATAGATAACTTTATTTTCTGCGCAAAGGCTCTGCTGTTTCTCGTAGAAGAGAGGCCAATGTGAATGTCAAACGCGACTGCCCCGCTTACGGTGTGTGTGTACACAGCATTACACAAGTGCCGCTTCTCACTGTGCACGTGCTGCTGTAGCTGTAACCGATTAAGCAATCTGCCTCGGTTGGACTGCGATTGCCAATCACACCATTGGCCGCAGCTGTAATCAATCATAAGGGTGTAAGCGCCCTTAACCGTTGACTTTGTTTACAGTGCACAGCCTGTGGCAGTGACAAAATGATACAAATTTGTGTATTTGACTCCCGATAATTATCATGTTTTTGTATATGTAACGAAAACCATGCTAGCAACACCGTCAAACCATTTTATTATTCTAAAAATTTTTCCAGGACAAATAATTATTTTCCAGGGCATTTAGGTATTTTTCACATTTTCCATGACTATTCCATGACTGGAAAACTGCATTGCAAAATTCAAGGTTTTCCAGGATGCATGGGAAACCTGATTTGTGCACCATCCAGGCAACTTACAGTGGGGAATAAGCAGCATGTGAATGTGTGCTTCTCGAACAGGTCAGGGTCCACGCATAAATATTAAATAAATAAATAAATATTTTAAAACTGTCCAAATTTATGAAGAGATATTGAATGTCTCATAATTTAATTTACTTACTACCTTGTCATTTCCGAGTATCCAGAGACCCCAGTTATTGAACTACAGTAATTACATTTGCCAAAAACAACACCCCAACACCCCACCAAAAAAAAACAAAACAAAAAACAAAACAAAACACGCAAAGACCTAAACAAACGAGTTCTCTTTTTACTTTCTGCAATCAAAGCAATTGCCATTTTTTTTTCTCTTCCAAATAAATGTTTTCAATATTTATTGTGCACACCTCCCACTTTCTTGCATGGCAAGCTCGTAAATTCGCCCCTCCATTATGCTCACTGCAACACTTGTCATGTGCAGGGCAAAGCGCTGCTTGATGCTGGCGCTGAACGTAGCGGTGACACCTTGACTCAACTCACGCTTTACAATGACAAAAAGACATTATTGAAACTCGAAATTATTATTATTAGGCTGTTGTTGTCTTTTCTGATAAAAGTCATGCCCAGCAGTTTAAATACTGTAGGAAAATGATAGAGTAGATCTGCTTTGTTCTTAATAATGCTTAAACATTCTACTGAAGTCAGTTGATTTTACATGAAAATTTTAATAAAGGAGAAGGGAAGGATGTTATTGACACTCATTATTAGACTATTATTGTTGTCTTTTTGGATGAAAAGTCATGCTCGGCAGTTCAAAAACTGAACGGAAATTATAGATCTGCTTTGTTCTTATATTGCTTAAATACTATAAAGTCTCTCTTGGCAGATTTCGGTCCTGAACATCTCAAAATGATTCAACGACACTCATTGCACACAAGACGTTCATTTATCGCCACCTAGTGGCATCTCCAGAAGTGGTCACTAAACTAATCAATTAATGAAATTGAACAAATTTGTGAAACAGAAGCAAGCCACACCAAAATACCCTTTATTTTTGCAGCTAATTCTACACAATTGTGCAGACAATTTTCTATACTTGAATCATTAAAATAGATTAAGTTGGTGCTTTTAGCTTATTCTTCAAAAAAATAACCCCAGAAAACATGTCTGCAGATCAGTGATTTTCTGAACTTTATCGATCCTTATGAGTTTGCATCCCTGTGAGTTATAAACTTTAGACAATGATGACAGTTGTACCACTGATTTTTTTAAATAAATTGATTCACACTGGGTTGGTAGCATGGTGATTCGGCCTTAATACCTCAGGATGTAAATTAATGTTTAATAATTCAATGATCGGAGTCAACTTGCACCATGGTTAACACATGTAGTATGCGGAAAACACAGAATCTAGTGATAAAATGGCATAAGCAATAAAATGCAGAATGTCATGGAATATGATATATTTGGATGAAAATGAATGTTTGAATGAACAATTAATCAAAGTTGTTCAATGACGAACGTCTGAAGCGAAGAACCCCTTCACCGAGAGCGTCTTCAACGGTGAGGTGGAGAAAACTTCACCGGAACACACAGGGGAGCAGTAAGCCTTCTCGCTGCAGGCGCTAGGAGCACAGGCGACGAGTTGTCCTGTTAGCATCTTGCAGAGAAGAGTCTTCCTCTGAATTGTGTATCTCGGGGACGAAGCAGTAAAAGGTTTTCTAGACGAAGTTGAATGTTCGTAGTCATGAAGGAAGAAATCTGAAGTAATGATGCTTGAGCGCCCACTTATATACGCCACATATAGATACGTGCCTAAAGGGCCGGGGCTCAAACATCATTGTCAGTCAGAAGATTGCTGTTATTGTACAAGGGTTTCATTTAGGCCGTCGACGAATGTACTTTCCCCATAACAATGTTGAGTGGACTGAATCGAAAGGGAACAATCCCATCACACTGAATTTATTTCTGCTGCAGATATGTTTGTTTAGAGATTACACATGCATCTCATATCTTGCCTCTGAATTGCTTGTATATTTCATAGCAGTCTACTTTTAGCCTTTATTCAAATGGCTCATGACAAAATATCAGTTGTAGAATTTTTGCTTTTATTTGAAGTGGGGGGAAAAAAGCCAAATCTATTTGATATTTCTTTTCATTTTCTACTTCCAGAATGAGTTACTAAAGAAACCAGGATTTGTTTTCCCCCACAGTAAACCACGTACTATAGCTAACTGGTGTTGCTGACTGTATCTATGTTAATGGAAGACTTTGGTTGTAATAAGGATTCCAGTCTTAGCTGTGGGTGTGAAGGAATTATTGAAACTCATTTTTATAGATTGGGTAATGTTTGAAATCACAGAGGATACATTTTTTGTCAAGTAACATTTAGGATTGGGTAATATACTGTATAAATCTTAGAAATTATTGAAAAAGATGATTTAGGTACCTTGAAAGTGCATGTAAATGCTTGAATTTCAAAAACCTGTACGAACCCTGTATATATATGTGTGTGTGTGTGTGTGTGTGTGTATATACCTCAGTCAGGTGGTTTTAATGTTTTGGCTGATCGGTGTATATATTATTAATATTAATGTGTTATTTAACAGTTAATATACTGTATTTTGTTAAGGATTGTTTAAAAGAGAGCTCACAGGCTGGTTTTCTTATCTCTAAACTCTTGTTTGTCCAGACCCCATCCTTGAGAGCAGTGGGTAATATAGTGACGGGTACAGATGAGCAGACCCAGAGTGTACTAAACGCAGGGGCTTTAGCTGCTTTCCCTGTGTTACTTCGTCATCAAAAGAACAATATTCAGAAAGAGGCTGTGTGGACACTGTCTAACATCTCAGCAGGGAAGGACTCGCAGATTCAGGAGGTCATCAACGCTGGCCTGGTGCCTCTGCTGGTGGAAGTTCTCAAGCTGGTTAGAAGGCTTATACTGTGCTTTCGTGTCTTTTCTATCCTCGGATGCCATGATTGTAATTGTTCTTTTTGCACTTTGTTTTCTGTTCTTCTATATCAGGGAGACTTTAAGACACAGAAGGAGGCAGTATGGGCCATCACAAACTACACCAGTGGTGGGACAGTGGAACAGATTGTGTATCTCATTCAGTGCAATGTCCTTGTGCCTTTACTCAACTTACTGTCAGTCAAAGACAGCAAGATGATCTTGGTTGTCCTGGATGGTATTTCCAATATTTTCATGGTACGCTCTCTTTGTGTACTCCAAGTCGAATGAAAGGTGTTTACAGCAGATAGCTGCACACAGAACACTCTATATAAAAATGTGTTTACATTTTTCAATAAGGTTACACCAATTAAAGCAGACTTAACTTGTCATTATGCTGATATGTAGGCTGCAGATAAGATGGGAGAGACAGAGACATTGTGTGTAAAGATAGAGGAGTCTGGTGGACTGGACAAGATTGAAGCTCTGCAGACACATGAGAATGAGATGGTGTACAAAGCTGCTCTCAACCTGATTGAAAAATACTTTGGGGGAGAGGTAAGTGTTTAGAGAAGCCATTGTAAGGCCTGTTTCACATATTTTGCATCTGTAGCCCAGCAGTGTAACTGCAACAGCAGGCATGTGTAGAGCGTTCACAAAGACGTTGTTTCTGCTGCGCACCATAGCAGTGGCTCTATACAGAAGATAAAGAGATTTCTGGATCACCTTTTTGAATATTTTCTTTTGATAATGGCCACAAATAAAATGGTTATCATTTGGGCCACTGAAAACTATTACAAATGTGATTGTCATGAATGATCATCATCTGGAGGGAGACCACATTTTCAATCAAATGGTAAATAATTTACGGGGAGTCCAGCTGAAACTACACTTGCAGTGCTACCTCTGCTAAACAGCATACATGACAAAAAAGGTCTAAATGGGAATCCTGACATCTGGTTTATATTTCCAGAGCTTCTTGTAGCTCTTGTCGTGTTTGATAAGATTAATTTGTGAGAGTTCCCCAAAAAATTATAACAATATAAAAGAATCATAAAAAGAATCTTTGTATATTTTAAGTGTACTCCTGCTGTTATTTTTCAGGAGGAAGATGAATCAGTTGCTCCAGGAACCACTTCAGAGGGTTACTCCTTTAAGTTAGCTAATAACAGAAGCACTTTCAACTTTTAAAACACTTCTGTTCATTTACTCCTTTTGAGTTTTTTTTTTTTTTTTTTTTGTCTTTATTTGTATGCATTTTTTTAAAGCCGATCTGTACATGAGGACATATGTCTTAAGTTTACTGTAAATAAATATTTTAATAGCATGTCCCTTGATGTCTTGTTGTGCATCATTTGGGAACTGTTGTTTGGGATGGAATTGTCTGCATAGATTGTATCAAATAGTCTTCAATGAAATATGTTTATGTGCCAATGACAAAAATGTGACCATTCAAAATGTGAAATTAATTGGTTTGTGACCGAAGCTAAATATAATGCTTGGTTTCAAGGCATCTACCATACTTTCTTCATTATTAACCATTCACAAAGTGTTTTCTGAACTCATTTTATACAAACCTTAGGTCAAAATGTACACTGCTTCAACATAACTCTTTTCAATTTATATGTATGATTTTGGATCGCTATTTAATTGTTATTTTTAATTAATTTTTGATTTGACAAAAAGTAAAATACAACAGCTAGCATGAAATAAAAAACTGCAGGAATGATGGAAGCCTCACCGTACAGGCTAATTTATACTTACTGGTTGAACAGGCTTCGCTTAGTTCACCTACAAATGATGACGAAATGCAATGACAGTTCTTCTGAACGCAAACGATTGATTATTTTTTCAAAACAAAACAATACTTATATACTTTTTAACTACAAATATTCGCTTCCATACATCTCTGTGACGTACGCTCATGAGAGGGATGACGTAAGCTCATTGGTAAGGTCACGCGTCACGTGGAGTAGTCAGGAAGCGCGTCATTGTTTACAAGAGAAACTTGTGCTGTTCACAAACCAAAACAGTCCAAAACAATATAAAATAATTTCCAAATAATAATAATAATAATAATAAAATGTAAACAATGACACGCTTCCTGACCTCCACGTGACACGACCTTACCAACGAGCTTACGTCATCCCTCTCATGAGCGCACATCACAGAGATGTACAGAAGCGAACATTTGTAGTTAAAAAGTATATAAGTATTGTTTTGTTTCTAAAAATAATCCATCGTTTGGGTTCAGAAGACATTTATTTGTTGACTGGAGTCGTGTGGATTATTTTGATGCACCCTAAATATGCATTTTGGACCGTCAAAAAATGGAGGACATTCACTTGCATTGTTTAGAGGAGGAGGTCTGAAATGAAATCCTAAAAGTCTTAAATTCTGTTTTGATGAAGAAAGAAACAGGATGGCCTGAGGGTGAGTAAATTGTCAGCAAATGTTCATTTTTGGGTGAACTATTCCTTTAAGTATAAACGGCAGCTTCGTTTGCCGAAGGTGCGTTTGTTCGCCAAAGAGAAAAAAGTTCTTCTTCCAAAGTTAAACCAGGCGTTTCCACTGGCACGATTTGAGTGAAGGTGAGCGAGCGTTTTCAATTAATTCCCACGGAAGTCGAGCGCCATGCTCACGAGTTGCATTGTGTGACTGACAAGGGTATCTGCGGGTCATTAAAGTATTAAAAGGTATTAAATTAATTTGGTGAAAATAAGGACATTAAAAAGTACACAATACACGATGTATTATAATTTTTTTGGTTTAAACATTTCCCTCCTTGGGTCATAAGTTTGAATGAAAACCTTACGAATGAAAACCTTTCATGCCTTGCAGATAGCAGAAATAGAGTGGGCGCGCAGTTTTTAATGTGTATGTTCAGTGTACATATGTGCTGGTCCGGTGAGTGCTGCTCCGGGGCTCGAGATTTTCCTATTCATTTTCTCCATTGTCATTTCAACATTAACAGACTGGGCGATTACTTGAGAGTAGACACATTTCAGTAAGTTGTACCGTATCATTCAACATACCCTCAGAGGTTCATTCATGTTTTTTCGTGCTATAAGTTGGAGAGAAAAAGCATTGTGCCCCGCTCTGTTTGAAAGGCCAGCTACCGCAATCTGTCACGGGCATTTATTGTTTGAATATCGAGATAACAGTGACATTAAAAAGCTTAAACTAAAATCGTGTTTCTTAAATATTGCCCTCATTACGTTAGCAAGGACAGAGCGGGATGGAATCACTACAGTACATCATGGAGAGAAGCAAAGCAGGTAGAAAATGTTTCTGGTTATGTATGTAACCTCGGTTCCCTGAGATGTTGAGAACGAGACATCGCATCGCTGATGCTTATGGGAAAAAAATCCTTTTCTCCAATTTCTGAACTCCTCTTGGATCACGCCAATTCAGATGCAACTGAATTGAGCCAATGGCATTCGCGCCCGCTCAGCCAATGACATTGAGAGCGCGGCGCTCAGCTCTATATAAGCCCGATAGTGCCGTCCAGTAGCGCGGCTAGCTACGTGATGTCTTGTTCCCTACATCTCAGGGAACCGAGGTTACATACGTAACCGGAGACGTTCCCTTTCAATTTTGGTCACTCGCATCGCTTATGGGAACGTGTACGATCACTTATAGGAAGTGTATAAGAAATCAACCTCACCCTGACAGTTCTGAGGGGGCAAGGTAACAAGCACATCCACATCGCTCAGTAGTGGGATGCTTTGCCTTTAAGAGGGCTCCAAGCGGACCTAGTAGAGCACAGCCAGGTGCACGGTCCGGTAGTGAAACAGTTAGCTGAGTTCCACTAAGGGAAACACAACGCATATATACAGATGCATCTCAATAAATTAGAATGTCGTGGAAAAGTTCATTTATTTCAGTAATTCAACTCAAATTGTGAAACTCGTGTATTAAATAAATTCAATGCACACAGACTGAAGTAGTTTAAGTCTTTGGTTCTTTTAATTGTGATGATTTTGGCTCACATTTAACAAAAACCCACCAATTCACTATCTCAAAAAATTAGAATACATCATAAGACCAATAAAAAAAACATTTTTAGTGAATTGTTGGCCTTCTGGAAAGTATGTTCATTTACTGTATATGTACTCAATACTTGGTAGGGGCTCCTTTTGCTTTAATTACTGCCTCAATTCGGCGTGGCATGGAGGTGATCAGTTTGTGGCACTGCTGAGGTGGTATGGAAGCCCAGGTTTCTTTGACAGTGGCCTTCAGCTCATTTGCATTTTTTGGTCTCTTGTTTCTCATTTTCCTCTTGACAATACCCCATAGATTCTCTATGGGGTTCAGGTCTGGTGAGTTTGCTGGCCAGTCAAGCACACCAACACCATGGTCATTTAACCAACTTTTGGTGCTTTTGGCAGTGTGGGCAGGTGCCAAATCCTGCTGGAAAATGAAATCAGCATCTTTAAAAAGCTGGTCAGCAGAAGGAAGCATGAAGTGCTCCAAAATTTCTTGGTAAAAGGGTGCAGTGACTTTGGTTTTCAAAAAACACAATGGACCAACACCAGCAAATGAAATTGCACCCCAAATCATCACAGACTGTGGAAACTTAACACTGGACTTCAAGCAACTTGGGCTATGAGCTTCTCCACCCTTCCTCCAGACTCTAGGACCTTGGTTTCCAAATGAAATACAAAACTTGCTCTCATCTGAAAAGAGGACTTTGGACCACTGGGCAACAGTCCAGTTCTTCTTCTCCTTAGCCCAGGTAAGACGCCTCTGACGTTGTCTGTGGTTCAGGAGTGGCTTAACAAGAGGAATACGACAACTGTAGCCAAATTCCTTGACATGCCTTGACCCCAGCCTCTGTCCATTCCTTGTGAAGTTCACCCAAATTCTTGAATCGATTTTGCTGGACAATCATAAGGCTGCAGTTCTCTCGGTTGGTTGTGCATCTTTTTCTTCAACACTTTTTCCTTCCACTCAACTTTCTGTTAACATGCTTGGATACAGCACTCTGTGAACAGCCAGCTTCTTTGGCAATGAATGTTTGTGGCTTATTCTCCTTGTGAAGGGTGTCAATGATTGTCTTCTGGACAACTGTCAGATCAGCAGTCTTCCCCATGATTTTGTAGCCTAGTGAACCAAACTGAGAGACCATTTTGAAGGCTCAGGAAACCTTTGCAGGTGTTTTGAGTTGATTAGCTGATTGGCGTGTCTCCATATTCTAATTTTTTGAGATAGTGAATTGGTGGGTTTTTGTTAAATGTGAGCCAAAATCATCACAATTAAAAGAACCAAAGACTTAAACTACTTCAGTCTGTGTGCATTGAATTTATTTAATACACGAGTTTCACAATTTGAGTTGAATTACTGAAATAAATGAACTTTTCCACGACATTCTAATTTATTGAGATGCACCTGTATCTTTTAACCAGAGAATGAGTGTTTAAGGTGTGACCGAGACACAAGTATATTAATGTATTTGTGTGGGAAACACAGTAAATATATATAAGCGGGCAGAGTGCAAATTTTTGATACACTTTATTGGCACAGATAAACAATTGTGAACAATCTCCTGAACAGGAATGGTGGGAGGAGAGAACAGGGATTCTGTGCGAGTCTGCTTGGGGGCGGGGCTTCCCTGCGGTGAACAACACGGACTACTCTTCTTGCTGCTGAAGCCATCAGGAACGCAGAGGCTGATCAGAGGAAGGTTTTCCCAATGGGCGGGGCCCTTGGCGTGGTGGCTGTGGATAGTGGCGCTTCGGCCAAGGCTTTTTCGGGCAAATGGCCAGCTCAGATGGACCCTGAGGGGCCTGGGGAGTAGAGTGCTGCCGTTTCGGGGGGCACTGCGCTGAAGTAGAGCATGAGCGGCTGGGTTGAGCGGCGGTACTGCCTCGTTTAGGCATGAAATGCTTCATAGCCTGCTGCTGTTTTTGGGCTGTCTGGAAGCACTCCGATAGGGCTTCCACTGCATTGCCGAAGAGACCAGCAGGGGATACCGGTGCGTCGAGGAGGGCCTACTTGTCCCCATCGCGCATGTCAGTCAGCGTCAGCCAAAGGTGATGGTCTAGGACGACCAGATTTCCCATGGAGCGCCCAATCACTCCGGCGGTGGCCTTTGTTGCTCTTAGCGCCAAATTGGTCACAACGTGAAGTTCTTTGAACATGGTTGGGTTGGGACCGGATTCATCCATTTTTTTTATTTTTTATTTTGGCCTGGTAGACCTGGAGCACTGCCATTGTGTGCAAGGCGGCACCAGCTTGCCCAGCTATATTATAGGCACATCCCACTAGTGTCGAAGTAAGCCGGCATGGCTTAGACGGGAGCAATGGGCGGGATCTCATGCCAGTTTGAGTCGAGGGACATAAGTGGGCTGCTACCACCTGTTCAACAGGGGGAAGCAAGCCATATCCCATTTGGTCTCTGCAGTCGACGGATGTGAAGGCTGCTGTATTGGAGAGGTGCAGCCTCGCCGAGTATGGTAAACTCCACAATTTTGAGAGTTCAGCGTGGACCTCGGGGACAAATGGGCCAGGTCTATGCAGGGCGGTCATAGTTTGGTGGCCCGGCAAAAACCACTCGTCCAGCCGAGAAGGAGTTGGCTCTAGCAGAGGTGACCATTTGAGCTCCAGCTTGTCTGTAGCCTTAGTGAGAATGCGGACAAGCTCCACATCCGTCGTCGAAGAACGTTCTCCACCTCTTGGGGGGGGAAGCAGCATCCTCCATTGATGCGGACGAGGTGACAGTGTCTGAAGCCATGAGAGATACGGCATCGTCATTCTCCTCTTCTTCATGTTCACCGATGCTGAATTGCACGAGGGCGGAAGCGCCATCGGGTGGGTGAAGACTTTTAGTGAACAGGACAGGGGAAGAAGAGTGTGGGTGCATGCGGAACCTGAGCTGGCGGTACAGCCTCACAATCCATTTGCTCCATATCCTCGCCTTGAGCATCGTCGTTCCCCAGGTCCTTGAGGGACAGGGGAGGTAACAGAACAAGAGCGACCGGGTCATTGCGCTTAAACAGCGCTATCCGAGCGCGGAGCATTTTGAGGCACATTGCCTTGCAGTGTGGGCATTAAGCCTCGACCAACGCTGCTTCTGTGTGGGCACGGCCCAGACAGAACACACAGCTTTTGTGGCCGTCAGACGTGGGAACAGGTTTCCCACATCTGCACTTATGTGATGGCATTTTGAAAAAGACGGTCCAGTCAGCGCAAGTGTGGAAATTATTTAACTCTTTTAGATCACCGTAGCATGGCAGGGGAGCGGTCATCTTCAGGAAGGGAAGCGCCGTCCACTGCAGATAAGTGCGGTTAGACGTGAAATCCAGGAGTGAAGGAGATAAATTCTGAGTGATGGCGTAATGCCGCCCGCTTATATAGAGAGCTGAGTGCCGCGCACTCAATGTCATTGGCTGAGTGGGCACAAACGCAGTTGGCTCAGTTCAGTTGCATCTGAATTGGCATGATCCAATAGGAGTTCCGAAAAAGAGTTTTTCCCATAAGCATCAGCGATTTAAGTGACTGAAATCGAAAGGGAACTAGGATGACCAGAAGTCATCCCGGTTTTATGAGGTGTGTCCCGGTGTCCTGTCATTTCTCTAAAATTTTTTATAATGTCCCGATTTCAGCTGTTAGGCTCACTGATTTTTTTTATTTGAAATTAAATATCATTAACGTCCTTCTTGGTATCGTGTCTGATATCGATTGCATGAAAATATTTTATTGCATTGCGTGATGATTTGACAATACTTTCATTCTAGTTTTCAGCAGTCCACTCAGAATCTATCTGGTTTCCATGACAACGACTCACACACTTGGCACTTTCTGTCATCATCCAACTTAAATTAGAAATGCCCAAATGAAAATGCATGTTCAACAAGCTGAAAGAAGCCGATCTATTTCTTTGCACAATACGTGAAAATGGAATTGAAATGTTTTGCTGTCACTGTAAATGTTCACTTTCCCATGGCCACAGTGTTAAATAAGAGATTACAGGTCATATTCATACAGCTGTATTATTTAAAAATAGTACAAGCACTTCAATGTGGAATTGTATTTTAACTTTTAAGATCCAATGTTGCTAATTTTGTGTAAAAATGTGTTGCTGACAAGAAATTTCAAGCACTGACAAGTCACTGACATCATTATTACACATGCAGTATGACATCATTTGGACAGGATAGGCAATATATATGGAATTAGAACATTTTACAAATATCTAACATGTGGTTAAAATCGTATAAAACTACATATAATAAAATAACATTTCACATACTAAAACTACATATTTTAATACAGTGTGTGTGTATGTATATATATATATATATATATATATATATATATATATATATATATATATACATACAATGTATATATAAACTCAGCAAAAAAAGAAACGTCCCTTTTCAGGACGCTGTTTTGTAAAAATCCAAATAACTTTTACAGATCTTTATTGTAAAGGGTTTAAACAATGTTTTCCATGCTTGTTCAATGAACCATAATTAATGAAGATGCCCCTGTGGAACGGTCTTTAAGACACTAACAGCTTACAGATGGTAGGCAATTATGTTCACAGTTATAAAAATTTAGGACACTAAAGAGACATTTCTACTGACTCTGGAAAAACACCAAAAGAAAGAGGCTGAGAGAGGCTGGACTGAGGGCTTGTAGGCCTGTTGTAAGGCAGGTCCTTACCAGACATCACCGGCAATAACGTCGCCTATGGGCACAAACCCACCTTCGCTGGATCAGACAGAACTGGCAAAAAGTGCTCTTCACTGACGAGTCGCAGTTTTGTTTCACCAGGGGTGATGGTCAGACTTGCGTTTATCGTCGAAGGAATGAGCGTTACACCGAGGCCTGTACTCTGGAGCGGGATTGATTTGGAGGTGGATTGTCCATCATGGTCTGGGGTGGTGTGTCACAGCATCATCATACTGAGCTTGTTGTCATTGCAGGCAATCTCAACGCTGTGCATTACAGAGAAGACATCCTCCTCCCTCATGTGATACCCTTCCTGCAGTCTCATCCTTACATGACCCTCCAGCATGACAATGCCACCAGCCATACTGCTCGTTCTGTGCATGATTTCCTGCAAGACAGGAATGTCAGTGTTCTGCCATGGCCAACGAAGAGCCCGGATCTCAATCCCATTGAGCATGTCTGGGACCTGTTGGATTGGAGGGTGAGGGCTAGGGCCATTCTCCCCAGAAATGTCCGGGAACTTGCAAGTGCCTTTGGTGGAAGAGTGGGGTAGCATCTCACAGCAAGAACTGGCAAATCTGGTGCAGTCTATGAGGAGGAGATGCACTGCAGTACTTAATGCAGCTGGTGGCCACACCAGATACTGACTGTTACGTTTGTTACAGTTTAACACCCCCTTTGTTCAGGGACACGTTATTCCATTTCTGTTAGTCACATGTCTATGTAACTTGTTCAATTTATGTCTTAGTTGAATCTTTTTATGTTCATACAAATATTTACACGTTAAGTTTGCTGAAAATAAAAGCAGTTGAAAGTGAGGACGTTTCTTTTTTTTGCTGACTGATCATGCAAAAAAACTTTTATTTTAGGATAGTGATCATATGAAGCCATTTATTATCACATAGTTGTTTGGCTCCTTTTTAAATCATAATGATAACAGAAATCACCCAAATGGCCCTGATCAAAAGTTTACATACCCTTGAATGTTTGGCCTTGTTACAGACACACAAGGTGACACACACAGGTTTAAATGGCAATTAAAGGTTAATTTCCCACACCTGTGGATTTTTAAATTGCAATTAGTGTCTGTGTATAAATAGTCAATGAGTGTGTTAGCTCTCACGTGGACGCACTGAGCAGGCTAGATACTGAGCCATGGGGAGCAGAAAAGAACTGTCAAAAGACCTGTGTAACAAGGTAATGGACCTTTATAAAGATGGAAAATGAAATAAAAAGATATTCAAAGCCTTGAAAATGCCAGTCAGTGCTGTTCAATCACATATTAAGAAGTGGAAAATTCAGGGATCTCTTGATGCCAAGGTCAGGTAGACCAAGAAAGATTTCACACAACTGCCAGAAGAATTGTTCAGAATACAAAGAAAAACCCACAGGTAACCTCAGGAGAAATACAGGCTGCTCTGGAAAAAGACAGTGTGGTTGTTTCAAGGAGCACAATACTTGTTGACCTCTCTCCAAACATAGTGCTTATGGTTGTGACCATAAAGCTCTATTTTGGTCTCGTCACTCCAAATTACAGTGTGCCAGAAGCTGAGGTATGTCAAGGCCATAGGTGTGGGAAATTAACCTTTAATTGCCATTTAAACCTGTGTGTGTCACCTTGTGTGTCTGTAACAAGGCCAAACATTCAAGGGTATGTAAACTTTTGATCAGGGCCATTTGGGTGATTTCTGTTATCATTATGATTTAAAAAGGTGCCAAAGAACTATGTGATAATAAATGGCTTCAGATGATCACTATCCTTAAATAAAAGACATGCAAGATCAGTCCTATTTTCAAAATTTCACAATTTCTGCCAGGGTGTGCAAACTTTGAGCACAACAGTATATATAAAATTCAAAACCTTCTGCTCTCAGCTTTGAATGTCTCTTTGAAACTTTTGAGTTGTGTCAACTGAATACTCGTGGTTAATGTATTGGAATCTGGCTCAAAAGGTTGTGAGTTTGATTCCAGGAAAGAGCAGTTTTAAATATTTTTTATTTCTGTTGATCTCGGAGTCTTCATGTTGTGCATAATACAATGCAGAATGTACTTTATTGCTTAATTTCTGCAACAAGTTATGTACTCTCAACCTAGAATGTCTTGTTGATTGTGTGGTGCAGTGGTTAGTGTGCTGGGCTTCCGTTCAAAAGACTGGGTGAACCCTGGTTCAATCCCCATCTCAGCTGGTTTAAACATTGTGCCTCTGTTGTGCCAGAGCTCTTTGCATTGTCCTTAGTGAATGGCCTTAGGGCTTGGCCCAGATCATTGCTGCTTGCAGCTATATATTTTTTTGTTTTCCGAAGGGAGTGCCCCCCACTGGTCCGGTATAAGCTCAGTGTTCAATGAATCCTATCAATAAAAATATATATTTTTTAAAATATCTTAAAAAAAAAAAAAAAAAGAGGAGCACAAAACCTGTTATAATTACAAAAAAATAATAATAATAAGTTAATAAAAAGGCTTATGCAATATCTTGTGGTAATGTACGCAATATGAGAGATTTATGAACAATCTTAGTGGGCCGGTCATTTTGACCCGGGAACACAAAATGTGTTAACACAAAACAAACACAACACAAGGGTTAAATGTGGTGTAAATGTAACTAAGGCACATCATGCCTCAAACTAAAGCGAAGGTGACATCCATGCAGCCAATCCATGAGGTACATTTCCTTGAGTGCGCGCGTGCGTTCATGCGACGGAATGCATAATGAAAATTTTTTGCCCTCGATCACTGGCAAGTGGCTAATGACAGACATTTTTGTCACCTAGCGCAAAATCTGGTCGCATATGCGAGTTGTTTGGGTCTGTGGATACACACTGATATTTGGCAAAAACACAAAGCCCAGGCCTTTGTTTTTTACACTCCCCACACTATGGGCGTGCGATATGTATCGTCTATGATAATATCTTGATTGATGTGTGAGCTGACATTATCGAGTATGTTACTCACTTTGCAAAAACCAATCAAAAACACGCCTCGAGAGTCTATGCATTCACTGCGTGATGTAGCCTAATAGGATAAGCTACTGCACGTGCACATTGAGAGTGAACACTTTCACTTTATGTAGCCTATAAGAATGCAGTGTGCTAGTGTAGGCGTACGTGTTCACCGCATCACAAGTTAAGCTAGCGTAGCTGCCTAAAAATGCATGACTGAAGTTAAAATTGAGTGAACAATCAGTGCCAGGAGACGAAATACAGACACCACCAGCCTCGTAATCTACGTCGTTAGATATAACTGCTAGACGTGGGTCATCCTTACTTGCATGGAGGTGGTTTGGCTTTGAAAAGACAGATGTTGCTCAAAAGACGGCAATCTGCAAACTATGTTGGAAATCGGTTGCCGTTAAAGACAGCTCGACAACTAACTTGTTTCACCATCTGCGAACTAACCACTGCATAGAATATGAAGAATATGAAAAGCTTCGGGAGTCAGCTGTCCATGCCAGGCATAAACCAGCCAAGGTACCAGCACAAAAACACATTCAGCAAACTATAGCGGAATCATTCTGCAAAAAGTTAATATCCTATTAACAAGAGCGAGCTAGTACAATATAAGACTTTTACAAAAACATTTTTGAAGGATGCAAAATATTGTCTACTTATCGTTATCGACAAAATCCCAGAAAATATTGAGATATCATTTTTTGTCAATATTGCACACCCATTGACTCCAGCCAGGTCTCCTAAGCAACCAAATTGGCCCGGTTGCTAGGGAGGGTAGTGTCACATGGGGTAATCTCCTCGTGGTCGCTATAACGTGGTTTGTTCTCGGTGGGGCGCATGGTGAATAGAGCGTGGTTGCCATGGTGGATGGCGTGAAGCCTCCACACGCGCTATGTCTCCGTGGCAACGCGCTCAACAAGCCACGTGATAAGATGCGCGGGTTGACTCTCTCAGATGCGGAGGCAACTGGGATTCGTCCTCTGCCACCCGGACTGAGGTGAATCACTATGCGACCACAAGGACTTAGTGTGCATTGGGAATTGGGCATTCCAAATTGGGAGAAAAAGGGGAAAAATCCCACAAAAATAAATAAATAAATAAATAAATAAAAAAAATATTGCACACCCATACGCCGCAAGTTACATAAAAAACAAGCGGTGATTGGTCGCTTTTTATGTCAGTCAAATGGCCTCTGTGAGCAGGAGATATCGTGAATATAATCAAAAAAATATGTGGAAAATTAAAGGGTTAGTTCACTCAAAAATGAAAATTCTCTCAATTTACTCACCCTCATGCCATCCCAGATGTATATGACTTTCTTCTGCAGAACACAAATGAAGATTTTTAGAAGAATATTTCAGCTCTGTAGGTCCTCACAATGCAAGTGAATGGGTGCCAAAATTGAAAAAAATTGAAGCTCCAAAATCCACATAAGGGCAACATTAAAGTACACCAGAGTTCTCCAGTGGTTAAATTCATATCTTCTGAAGCGATATGATAGGTGTGGGAGAGAAACAGATCAATAATTAAGTCCTTTTTCCTTCACTTTCTCCTTGTGTTTTTGATGATTCAGTATTTGTGCACATCGCCCCCTACTGGGCAGAGAGGAGAATCTATGACAAAAAATTACTTAAATGTTGATGATCTTTTTCACACCCACACCTATCAATTCATGTCTGAACACATGGATTTAACTACTGGAGTCATATGGATTACTTTTATGCTCCCTTTATGTGGATTTTGGAGCTTCAAAATTTTGGCACCCATTCACTTGCATTGTGAGGACCTACAGAGCTGAAATATACTTCTAAAAATCTTCATTTGCGTTCTGCAGAAGAAAGAAAATCATTCACATCTGGGATGCCAGGAAGGTGAGTAAATGATGAGAGAATTTTCATTTTTGGGTGAACTATCCCTTTAATCTGTTTTACAGGCATGCACATTCAAGCACTTTTAAACAAAACATGTTGATTTCCCAGATATACCAGTACTTAAAGCAAGCACTTTAAGGACTTATGTGTGAACCCTGATCCCAATAATGACAACACATTGATGGTTTAGATGTAACTTTTATAAAGAACCACTCAATTCATACCATATAAGATTAAATAAATAGTCATGGCATGAATTTTACAGTGTTAAGACATTCAAGGAAGAAAAATCCAGCATTTAGTTTGATGTGGGAAAAAAAAAATAACAATCATGATTAGTGTTCTTACCAGTCATTGGTTCACAAGGACAAGGGAAAAGCACATTCATTTAACACACCAGAACAAAACTGCAATAACAGGCTGCTCAGAAGAAAGAGGAAGACTATTTTAGCAGCAGGAGAGTAGTCTCTTTAAAATTTCAGCAGGGGAAAAGTGACAGATTTCACATGCTGTCCTATGAACCAGCTTACAGTTTGGACTGCTGGAAGTACATCCAGGGCCAGCTTTTGGGAATGACTACTGTTTAACTCTTTATGACTGACCTGATGGCAGCACCTCAGGTGCAACATTATTTAAGTGTGCTTAAAAGAACAATGCGATAACGTCACAGTAATGCTAATGTTTCCCAATAATTATTCATGTCATAAAGATGCATTTTATTTTCAACCATTTTTGACGGAAGTGGCGAAATGTTACGCTCATTCATTTCATATACTTGAGGTACCTTTTTAAGATTAGTATACATGTAAGAGAGATGCATTGAAGACCAGTATCAATCACAGCTTAACTGATTTGGGTTCAGTGCAGGCAGCTGGTGTTGTACAGAAAAGAGGCCATCTGCATGTGATTCCGTAAGCGTTGTACCTCCAAGCCTCTGAAGTAATTATCATCATCATTCTGAATAATGATCTTCTGCAGCTCGCTGATCTCTTTTTTCATCTTATCCCTCAATTCTCTCTTCATTTTCTGCAAAGCCTGTAAGAAACACACTTTTAGCAATGCTGGTCTCTGATGTTACTTCCGCTGTTCTTGGGGTGGGGGGTGGGGGGTGGTGGAGAGGGGGTACTGGGCGAGTGTAAAGACAGGGTTCCCACTCTTTTCAAGGCACAAATTTCCAGATCATTTTATGTGCCAAACAAGTGTAATATTTAAGCAAAAACACATGCGTCCATTTAAATCAAGCTTTTATTTTTGCATTTCTGTGTGTTTTTGACAGCAGTTTCCTCCATGGCCCAGTGTGATTATTAATCCCTGTAAAATTGTGATTCAATTAAATAAATACATAGTCTGTATGTACGGCGCACTTCAGAGTGCTCTCTGTCATTTCACACACAAGCGTGCATGACGATCATGATGAGGTGTTTTCAGTGTTTTCATTCATTTTGAAGCGTGCATCACTTGCAGATTATTCATTCAATTAAATCAGAGACTTTTTAGTTTAATTATTACACAAGGACATCACAATTTTAATTTGATTAATTGTACATTCAAATATTAATTTTTGTCCAAATAGGTCATATTCCATGACATTCTGCATTGTATTTCTAATGCCATATATAGTACTAGATTCCGTGTTTTCCACATACTTCATGTGGTAACCGAGATATAACCTAACTCCGATCGTTGAATTAATTAATTTAATAAAAATTAATTCACATCCCGAGGTATTAAGGCCGAATCACCATGCTACCAACTCAGTGTGAATTTTATTTTATTTTATTTTTTTAAGAAAATCAAGGGTCCGACTGTCATCGTTGTCTAAATTTATAACTCAGAGATGCAAACTCATGAGGGTCAAAAAAGCTGAGACAATCACTGATCAACGGACATGTTTTCCAGGTTTGTGCAGAATTAGCTGCAAAAATAAAGGGTATTTTGGTGTGGCTTGTTCTGAATTGACTAGTTAAGTGACCACTTCTGGAGATGCCACTAGGTGGAGAAAAATGAGCGCCTTATGTGCAATGAGTGAGTCATTGAATCATTTTGAGATGTTCACCACCGAAATCTGCCAAGAGACTTTGTAGTATTTAAAGGGATAGTTCACCCAAAAATGAAAATTCTCTGATAATTTACTCACCCTCATGCCAGCTGTGTATGACTTTCTTTCTTCTGCAAAACACTTTTGAAGATTTGTAGAAAAAGATCCAGGCTCAGCAGGTCCTTAGAATGTGAGAGGATGGTGATTAGAAATTTGTAGGTCCAAAAAGCACAGAAATTCAGCGTAAGAGTAATCCATCCTATCTCCAGTGGTGAAATTAATGTCTTCTAAAGCGAATCGATCACTTTGTGTGTGAAAAAGAATGATATTTAAGCCCTTTTTAACTATTAAAAGTTTGCTTCCAGTCAGGCGTTGACGAACAGCCGAATTTATCCGAGTGCTCCTGTGACGCAAGCGCGTGCACGTTGGAACATTCCTTCAACTCATTGGTTGTGTGTCTGTCACACATCAGTTCATGTGCCATTGTGCTTAAGTCACCGGAGCAATCAGGTAAATTTGGCCATTCGTCAATGCCTGACTGGAAGCGATCTTTTATAGTTAAAAAAGTGCTTACATATCGTTATTTTTCGCACACAAAGTGATCGGTTCGCTTTAAAAGACATTAATGTCACCGCTGGAAATAGGATGGATTAATCTTATCCTGACTATCTGTGCTTTTTGGATCTACAAATTTCTAATCACCGTACTCTCACATTCTAAGACCTGCTGAGCCTGGATCTTTTTCTACAAATCTTCAAAAGTATTTTGCAGAAGAAAGAAAATCATACACATCTTAGATGGCATGAGGGTTAGTAAAAAATCTGAGAATTTTCATTTTTGGGTGAACTATCCCTTTAAACATTATAAGAACAAAGCAGATCTATAATTTCCGTTCAGTTTGTGAACTGCTGGGCATGACTTTTCATCCAAAAAGACAACAATAATAGTCTAATAATAATAATAATAATCAAATCTACTGACTTCAGTAGAATGTTTAAGCATTATAAAAACAAAGCAGATCTACTGTATCATTTTCCTACAGAACTTAAACTGCTGAGCATGATTTTTATCAGAAAAGACAACAATAATAGCCTAATAATAATAATTTTGTCATTGTAAAGTGCATTTCATGGGTTGAGTCGAGGCATCAACGCACCGCTCAACACCAGTGTCAAGCAGCGCTTTACCCTCCACATGACAAGCGTTGCAGTAGAGGGGCGAATTTACGAGCTTGCCACTCAAGAAAGCGGGAGATGTGCACAACAAATATTGAAAACATTTATTTGGAAGAGAAAAAATGGCAATTGCATTGATTGCAGAAAATAAAAAGAGGACTTTTGTTGTTTGTTTGTTTTGTTTTTTGGTGAATGTAATTACTGTAGTTCAATAACTGGGGTCTCTGGATACTCGGAAAAGATAAGGTAATAATTTAAAAAATTTTTGAGATGCAATATCTCCATAAATTTGGACAATTTTAAAATATTTATTGTAGCTTTGTACTCTCAAAGACATAATTTGTGAGGCAAAACGTGTGTGAAAAACACTTTGGTGTGAAGTTGTAGCCAAGGTTGCACTGACTTCATAGACTTTAATGTATTCGGCAGCTCTGACGCAAGTCATGTGAAAGCCCCTCAACATGTATAAACATCAGTCACTTTTAAACATTAATAGCTCTTCCGCCATTTTCTCTCCGTGATGAACAAGGTAGACTCGCATGCCTATTCTGAAGTGAACGAACAACATGCCCCTCTCATTCAGTCGGTCAGTACATGTACCAGGTCATTCAGTTTGTTTATGAATGAGAAGTTTCATGAGTGCCGCTTCTCACTGTACACGTGCTGCTGTAGCCAATCAAGTGATCTGCTTTGGTTGGACCGCGATTGCCAAGCACACGATTGGCTGCTGCTGTAATCAATCATAAGGGTGTAAGCGGCCTTAACCGTTGATGTTGTTTCACAATGCGCAGCCGCTGGCAGTGACAATACAACACAAATTTGTGTATTTGACTCCTATTCGAGTCCTGATCATTACCACGTTTTTGTACATGTAACAGAAACCTTGCTAGCAACACAGTCAAACCGTTTTATTATAATTACAAATAATTATTTTCCAGGACATTTAGGTATTTTTCTAATTTTCCATGACTGGAAAACTGCATTGCAAAATTACAGGTTTTCCAGGACACGTGGGAACCCTGAAAGAGCTATCACATGGCTTCAGTTAAAGATTTTGTGAAATTCACCCTGGTATTTATGGACAAATGATACAAGCAGCACACTTTAGTACTAGTACTGGGTGTTACAAGAGGCTGATAGCTGAAAAGTGTTGGGCAACAATAACACGCTTTTGACATCGTCCAAAGGAATTCCCTCTTAAACTGAATAAGACTGTACTTTAGCCAAGTAGATTAAAACACAAATATCACACAGATGGGTGAAATATTCATTTCTAGTTCTTTGAGCCACCACATCTCACCTTCTCCTGGGCTGTCTTACGGATTTGTATGTCGTGTCTTTCTTGGGCAAGGGTTTCGGCCAATAAAGAAAACTGCAACAGAAACAAAAACACATTTAAATGACCTTTAAACCTATAATTCATATTTTAGCAATTATCACAAAACATAACAGAAAAACATCAGAAATAATTAAATAACAGTTCAAATAATAGTTTTTGCTATTGTAGATCACTGCTTTATTGATATGAAGTCACAGCACATTAGTAGTAGAAAATATGCAGGACTAGTTCACACATGCCCATGTGTTATTAATTCGAGAGCAGTCCATGGAACATGTGACTCGGAAACAATTATAAGCTCCATTAGGTTTCATGTCTTTTCCAAAACAACCAGCTATCATTTTGTTTCCCCACATTCTCATCAAAGATGATCAGATTACTGCTGGTAAGCAAAAATCAAAGCTTCTGAAATTATTGCATGGGACATGACACACCCAAAAAAATAAAAAAATAAACATTGCTTTATGATCTAAAGCATTACTGTTTACATGTTTCAGATGAAGCAAATTATAGCATTGCATTGTCTTTGAACTGAGCCATGGGCACATTGTTTAATGATGGACAAACTGCATGTTCACAGACACATGAATAAATGTTGGAAGTTTAAGGGAAGAAGTTACTGCTGTTACTTGGTCTCTGTAATAGTTCTCCATGGCCTCAATCTTGTCCTGGTGTTTGTGGTGTTGGTCCTGACGCAGTTCTTTAGCGAATGCACGCTGCTCTCTCAGATGAGCCTTCTGTAGCTCCATTCCATCCTCAAAGATCTGCCTAAGCATCTGAACAAACACACACTTAACCTCCTCAAAGATCTGAACACACTCATACATGCTCAAACCCAGGTTTGTACACTTACATTTGTATTATTTGTAGACAATCTCTTATTAAAGTGACAAAAATGTACTTTAAAAGTAGTGCTTTAAAAAGACAATTAAAACTAATTAGACTGTAAAGAAAATGTGAGTAGTGCTTGCCCATGCAAAAGTCAGCACCACACATTAGGGTGTGGCTATGCAGCTGCTATGGTGTTCCGAGTGTTTTTTAGAACATTGCTATAGATGAAATGACCCTGAAGTCCAGAGGTGGGTAGTAATGCACTACATTTACTCCGTTACATTTACTTGAGTAACTTTTTGAAATTATTTTTACTTTTAGAGTAGGTTTAAAAGTGGGTACTTTTTACTCTCACTCAAGTAAATTTCGAATGAATTTGTTTTACTTTTACTTCTTTACAATGGGTGGCGTTCCTGTCGTTACATTACTGGGTTTAATTTTAATTAATGTGTAATTTATTGAGAGATCATTGAATGGGACTTTTACGAGAGCGGAAGTTCACACATCTGAGCGCGCTGAGCCGCTGTCACAGACTGTCACTCAATCACTGCTGCAGCATCAAGCTCTTCAAAGTGAAACAATTTCTTTGCTCCGCACAGTGAAAAAAAAAAAAATAATAATTTCGTCAGGCAATACCTTATTTAACACCAAGACAAGCTGATATTTCAAGATTAAAATCACAGCTCCAACTTAAGGCAGCACGCTGAGGTAAGTTTTGGCTCTAATCCTAACGCGGGCTTTTCTGTGTAATGAGATGGTCATTTTCAGGGTGATAATGTAACTGGGCTCTTATGACACCAGTTTTTAAATGTAAATTTTTAAATCAGTGCAGCAATATATCAGTGCGCATTGTCCCACGTCCCGCATGTCATGAGCAGTATTTACGCATTTACCCCATGCCCTCGCGGGGTTACTGGAAACTATCGCAGCTACTTCAGGCAGATTAACTATATAAATCCATGTAAACATCCAAGTTAAGTGTAAATAAATGCCTTTTGCTCTGCCATTCGCGTGATCGACAACTGGAGCGCGAACAGACAGCATTTCTGCATGTGCAGAAGGCGATCGTATGGTGAAGAGAGTGGCTGTGTCCGAAATCGTTCACTCATTCACTATTTCCTATATAGTGAATGGCAGTTAGTGTAATATATTTCAGCAGTAAGTGAACGAAATTAGACTAAATTAGGACGCTGATGGATACACCGTGTCGGAGCTCTGGGGCTGTTGCAGAAACAACGTCTCACATGAAATTTTAAAATACTTGGGCCTTACTTGTTATTCTTATTAAATATTATATTAATACAATAAATCTTCATTCTGTTTGTAATTTTTAATATATATTGTGTGTTAATATAAAGAGTAAACACATTTTATCAAATAAAGAGTGCATTTCATATGTATCTGTATGTTTTGCCTCTCTATATGTTACTGTTATTTTAATCAAGTATTGATTTGTCAAAAAGTAATTTACTACATTCAGCATGAAATAAAACATTGCAGGAGTAAAGGAAGCAGTAAACTCCCAGCTCTTACATCTTCCCCATGGTGGATTATGGGCAATTAACCATCATCGAGTGTACATCAAATGTACACTCGAAATTAGAAATTAGAGTGCATTGTGGGTAATAATGAGTGAACAAAAGTAGGGAATGAGTGGCTCACTCAGAATTCAGACACTCCTACAAAATGGCAGACACCCAAAATAGTGCACTATATAGTGAATAGGGGGCGGTTTCAGACACAGCGAGTGTTCCACGACCGGGGTTGATGCCCTGCGCGCTAGGCTGCGTATATGCATTTAGAGAGCGGCGGTACTGCTGTACAGAACTAATGATCTAAATACTTATGACACTGAAAATTGTAACTACACTGAAATAAGAATCCATACAGGACTTTAAAAGCTATGAAATAGCTAAAGTAGGCATTAATAAAACATGATCTTGCTTTGGTTTATATTTCAGCATTATATATATAATGTCCTTGTGGGACATTTTCACGTTTTTACTGTAATAACTAGAACTGTTTCCAAACCTCTCTTATTGACAAATTCATCCAGATCTGAGAAGAGCCTTTAAAGGGATAGTTCACCCAATAATTACAATTCATATTATTTACTCACCCTCATGCCACCCCAAATGTGTATGACTTTCTTTCATCTGCTGAACTCAAATGAAGATTTTCAGAAGAATTTCTCAGCTCTTTTGGTCCATACAATGCAAGTGAATGGGTGGCAACATTTTAAAGCTAAACAAAATCACATAAATCAGCATAAAAGTAATCCATAAGACTCCAGTGGTTAAATCAGTATCTTCAGAAGTGATGTGATAGGTGTGGATGAGAAACAGAGAAACAGATCACCTTCACATTCTTCTTCTTGTGTTTTTGGTGATTCACATTCTTCTCTGCATATCGTCCCCTGATGTCTAGCAAAAAATGACTGTTTCTCAACCACACCTATCATATCACTTCTGAAGATATGGATTTAACTACTAAATGGATTACTTTTATGCTGCCTTTATGTGGTTTTTGGAGCATCAAAATTTTGCCTACAGAGCTAAAATATTCTTTTAAAAATCTTAATTTGTGTTCTGCAGAAGAAAGGAAGTCATACACATCTGGGATGGCATGAGGGTGAGTAAATGATGAGAGAATTTTCATTTTTGTGTAAACTATCTCTTTAAAGTGATAGCTCAGCCATAATTTAATATTCTGTCATAATTTCCATACCCTCATGTTGTTCCAAAACAGTGTGACGCTTTGTATTATGTGGAACACAAAATATGTTAGAGAGAATGTTAGGGACTGACAGTCTCAGTCACCATTCACTTTCAAAATATGGAGGAAAAAAAAAACATTCACTGAAAGTAAATTGTGACTCAGGCAAACATTCTGTCTAAAATCTCCTTATTGTGTTTCATGGAAGAAAGAAAGTAATACGGGTTGGAACAACATGATGGTGAATGATGACAGAATTTCCATTAATAATAATTATGTAGTACATGTTCAGTGTGTATTATGTAATGGAATATAGGGGAGTTAAAGTCTATTATGTCATTTGTGAAAGTAACGAGTTACTACTTGAGTACTCTTTTAATTGGATACTTTCTCTTACTCAAGTAATTATTTATGTTAGTACTTTTACTTCTACTTGAGTAAAAACAATTTTTAAGTAATTGTACTTGAGTACAGTTTTTGGCTACTCTACCCACCTCTGCTGAAGTCACACCACAGGCAACCATGCTTCCGGATTCTTTTGAGCAGCAGATTTCAATGGTGGACATAGGCAGCGCTGCAGTTTTAATAATCTTATAAGCATTATATAATGTAGTAATGTTAATGCTAATTAATAATTATAAAAAAAATAAAAAATATAAAAATGTGTTATTATAAATTGATATCTATGGTTTACCATGAAGAGATATATGTAGGTTTTTTTCTGAAAACAAGTTTTATCCTGGTTCACTATGCTTGTATGATAATGTCGGACATGTATCAGGTTGATGAATACACATCCTCACATGCATAACACACTTCTAAAGCCTGAGAAATGTGGCATATAAAATGTAAACTACCATGAGATGCAATATGTGTCTTTACTATTTAAATTATTGGTCCACATTCAGTAAATAATAATACTTCAATATCCTCAAATTCAATATTCAAACTTAGTAACAGCCAGTTCAGATTAAACAAGTTACTTACTGCCGTCAAAATAAATGCAAAGACGTTAATTATTTTAAAAGTATTACATTATTTTTATTAGCATATCCTTTCACAAACAGTTGCCTATGCGCTGCAGTTGTGGAGACGGGGTCCCATTCATCCCGTTAGATCAGAGGTGCCCAAACTTTTTCCTATGGAGGGCCAAAAATCAATCTTGACTGAGGGCCATGGGCCGGAGTGCCCCTCTGTGAGCGTTTATAGTGCGAACATTTGCCACTGACACGGCAACACCTGCACAACGGACGGCACGAAACAATAATGTACAGTGAAAATTCAGAGCCTGCGTTAATTTCCGACCCTGGATAGAACAAGAGATAGAGATGAGAGATGTAACGGGTGTTTAAGTGTCTCTCTTCATCATGCAGCTAGTACATTACACAAAGTATTTTGCTTTTCTTGCAAATGTGCTGCATTATGAATAATGAGGGAGCGCCAAGATATGAAAGGCCCACACGCTTGCAATGTTAACAGCTTTGTTGATTATAAACGGGAACTATATAGTTTTATCACGTCGCTCACTTACGGAGACGTAGTATAACACTATTTGCATATCGAATTAACAGGTTTAGAATGGTTTATACATTTGTAACATCGTAAGTTCAGTATCTATGCAACAAAGCACTTTTTCACTTCGCTCGCTCACACTGCTGACAGCTGCAAGAGAGGGAGAGACAGAGCTGACTTTTTTTGCGCAGCTTCTGGAATTACAGTTTGATAAAAAAAGTTTATTTATTTGATTTGTTCTGCACTGTAAAGTGAATAAAAGTAAAAGTGTGTGGGAATTTCCCACATTATGAATGTGGAAATTGCGGGAATTATTAAAATTGTGCGCAATAGCCGCAATCCCATGCCGAATTTCAGGCTCTGCAAGCCGTTTTATATTAAAATATTAAAGTTGCCCTGGTTCCCCTCCATTATAATTTAATTATAAAAAAAATAAATAAATTAAAAAAAAAAAAAAAAAAAAGACATTACTTTGCAATCTAGCTAAATTGCAATGCAATGAAAAGCTGCGTCAATAGCATTTTTTTCACTCGTCATGTTCTTCAAGACGGGCCAAATCAAAGTTAATCGTGGGCATCTCTGCGTTAGATCATTCATGGTGGTATAAGATCATTGTTCCATCATATTTCACATAATGTCTGTCACAGCGGTTGCACTTTGTATATTTGTGTTTATCAGTTTGTGCAATTCGTATGTGAAAAGTTCAAATATACCGATAGCAGCTGCATAGTAACTGGGTCTTATTAGAGCAGAGGTACACAATTTATATTTTATAGATCATTAAGATGTTATTATGTCAACATTAACAGCTGTTCTTTTCTGCTGTGCCAAAAGAATCCAGAACTGCCACTGCCGAGCGTTTCTTTATATGTAAACAGTAACTTCATCTATACAGTTGCTAAGGTGTTCTGGACCTTCAATTTTATCATCTGCCAAGTGAAAATAGGCAAGTCTCAGATATGATGCTGACAGAGTTCATTTATTTTTTTAAATAAAGTTTGATCTGGTTTGATCCATTTACCCCAATACTTGACTTTCATGATTTTCTATTACTTTCTTCCATGGATCACAAAAGGATATATTAGGCAGGATGTAAGTCTTAGTCACCATTCACTTCAATGGCATCATTTTCCATTCAATTAAAGTACATTTTGACTGAAGCTGTCATTCTGCCTAACATCTCCTTTTGTGGTTCATGGAAGAAAGTCACACAGGTCTAGAACATCATGAGGTGAGTACATGATTTATACTGATTTTCATTCAGAATAAAACATTTGTACACCTTTCCTCAATTATCTGAACAACTTGAGCTGCTTTCATCCATGTCTGTAGGACAAGTGTTGCAGGACGAGTTATGTGCCAAAATTTGATACTTAAATTTGGGGTGTTTAAATCCCTAACTCAAACCATGAACAACAGCAATTGCAATGATTGCCTTGGCATGAACCACTAATAATAGCAGATGTGAATTTGACACTCACTCTCTCTTCTCGTGTCCTTGCCCGCATCAATCTGGCACGGAGCTGGACATGATAGTCATTGTAGTATTTTTTAGCACGAGCAACCTGCTGCCGCTGTTCTCTGAGCTTATTCTGTGCCGATTTCTGTTGCTGAATCCTCTCTCTGAACTCTCTCTGTAACACACATAGACAGAAGATCATGATGATCTCAAAGTCATTAGAATGTGTGTGATTACAGTCTTCATGTGAGTGTGTTCTCACCAGGCGACAATTGTGTTCCTGCTCTTTGTGGATGATCTGCACCAGCATGTCATGTCTTTTCTGAGCTTCTTCCAGCTACAATTACACATAAAATGAACCCATTACTTTCAGTGTTGAAACTATATGGTCCCGTTTACATCTGCTATTAAAGGAATAGTTCACCCGAAAATGAAAATTATCTCATAATTTACTCACCCTCATGCTTTTGGTGATTCACATTCTTTTTTCTGATTAACAATTTTTATTGATTCACATAAATGTACCTCATAGAACAAAACATATATACATAGAATCAAACTTAACCCCAACTATTACTCCTCCCCCTCCCAATCCCACCCTAACCCCAGCAACTTAAAAGTGGTCTTAAATGACATACACATATGCACACACATAAAAAAAAGAAAAAAAAATACATACAAATAAATAAACAAATAAAATAAAAAAAATAAAAAACACAACAACAATCACACATCCACAAATTACAAATACCTGCCACATTTCTCCACGAACACTTTATACCGCCCCGTTCCTCTGAAAGTAACTTCCTCAAAGGCCGCCACCCTTCCCATCTCCGGGCACCACTCCTGAAAGCAGGGTGCTCCAGCCAACCTCCAGCCCCTCAAAATGATCTGCATGGCAATCATGACACTGGTTAAGACCCAATTCTTTGTGTGTCTACTTACAATGTCAATGACCACCCCATCACCCAAGATACAGAGTCTGGGGCAGAATAGTACCTGAATACCTAACACCTCGCATACCAGACTCTGCACCTATAACCAAAACTTTTGAATTTCCACACACCCCCAAAAGACATGGGTTAAATCTCCTTACTCTGATTGGCATCTCCAGCAGGTGGGTGTGTCTTTAAGATCAAGCCTATACAATTTAGAGGGGGTCCAATAGAACTGATCAAAATCTTGAATTGTGTAAGGCGCACCCTTGCATCTCTAGATGCAGTCTTTGTTTTTTAAAATCCTAGCCCATTCTCCCTCCTCCAATTCCAGGTCTAAATCTTTATGCCATAATCTCTTGAGAGTGGTTGAGACTCCGTCCCCCAGACTCTGAATTAATAAGGAGTAATAAACTGATGCCTCATGACCTTTTCCAAAAGCAGAAATCACCTCTCCCAGAGTATCTGCCGCTCTAGGGGGGTGTATGCTATTTCCAAAAATAGTACAGAACAAGTGTCATAGCTGAAGATACCTAAAAAACTGAGATCTGGGGATCCCAAAATTTTGAACCAAATTTTCAAAAGGATTTCATCACACCAATCTCATAAAGATCACCGAGTGTATTAACCCCCTCACAATCCACTCAGACCAACAAAAAGGGGACTTATTAATGCATAGTTTGGGGTTTAGCCATAGACTCGAGGCAACATTTAGAGAAATATCTGAATTAAACATTCTAGACACTTTTGTCCATACTGAGTGCAAATGTGAAATAACGGGGTGTGATTTAACTTCTCTGGTTAGTTTGATGGAAAGGCTTTGCAATGGCAAAATAGGGGCAAGAAAATCTTGTTCAATGCAAAACCAGGGAGGGGCTCTTTCAGGTGGAAGCAACCAATGAGCCAAATGTCTGAGACCGAATGCATAATAATAAAATCTTGGGTAAGCCTAACCCACCTTTGTCCATCGGCCTATGTAACTTATTA
Source organism: Myxocyprinus asiaticus (assembly GCF_019703515.2). Taxonomy (NCBI): domain Eukaryota; kingdom Metazoa; phylum Chordata; class Actinopteri; order Cypriniformes; family Catostomidae; genus Myxocyprinus; species Myxocyprinus asiaticus. The sequence continues at coordinate 17,888,856 of NC_059355.1, forward strand.
AAATGTAACCTGGCACGCTTACCATTCCAAATGTAGGACTTTGCTATGCTATCAAATTGCCTGAAATAAGAGAGGGGGACATCTATAGGGAGAGATTGTAACAGGTAGTTGAATTTTGGAATGCAATTTATTTTAATTAACCTTCCCAATCATCGATAAGTGTAATGAAGCCCACCTGTCCACATCATTCGAAAACCTTTTTATTAAGGGATCAAAATTAACTCTGACTAAATCAGACAAATTTGCTGGGAATAAACTTCCCAAATACTTAATGCCATGTTTGGGCCACTGGAAGGCGCCCGGCTGGAAGGCTGTTACTGGAGAGTATGCTGTCAAAGCCAATGCTTCGGATTTAGACCAGTTGACTTTATATCCTGAGAACTTGGAAAAGGAATTAATAATTCTGTGGAGGCAAGGCATAGATCTAGTGGGGTCGGAGACGAATAATAAAATATCATCTGCATAAAGCAGAAGCTTATGCGCCACACCTCCCGCAATCACCCCTGGAAAATCATCCTCATTTCTTATCGCGACTGCTAATGGTTCCAGGGCAAGACAGAACAATAATGGGGAAAGAGGGCAACCCTGGCGAGTGCCCCTATCCAGAGTAAAATAATCTGAAATCAACCCGTTTGTTTGCACCGCTGCTACAGGGTGTCTATAAAGTAACTTAATCCAACCAATATATGTACTCCCGAACCCATACATTTCCAAAATCTTAAAAAGATAATCCCATTCTACCATATCAAATGCTTTTTCGGCGTCAAGTGAGATGGCAGTGACCGGAGATTGATCATTCGCTACTGACCACATGATATTGATGAAACACCTAATGTTATCAGAAGAGCTACGGCCCCGAATAAAACCCACCTGATCTATATGTATAAGAGATGTCATAACCTTACTTAATAAGCCAGAATTTCTAGCTGGATCAGGGAAATTGGACGGTAACTTTTACACTCGCTTGGATCTTTGTCCTTTTTAAGAATCAGACTGATCCGGGCTTGTGTCATGGTTGGCAGAAGCTTTCCATTCTTTAATGATTCAGTATAAACTTCTAACAAAAGTGGAGCCAGTTCTGTAGCATATGACTTGAAAAGCTCGGCGGCAAAGCCGTCAGGCCCCGGAGCCTTGCCTGTAGGTAGGGACTTAATTACCTCATCAAGCTCCTCCAAGGTTATCTCAGAATCAAGAGTTTTTTTGCTCTATCGTCAATTTAGAGAGTTCTAATGGTTCCACAAAGTTTCTAGTATCTTCATCAATAGAAGAAGACGTAAAACTATAGAGATCAAGGTAGAATTCTTTAAAAGCATTATTAATATCAATGGCCGAGGTAAATATTTCACCACCAGCAGATTTCACTAAGGGAATGGTAGAAAAAGACTCTCTCTGTTTTATATATCTAGCCAAAATTTTCCTGCATTGTCCCCCGACTCTCCGACTCAAGTCTTGCCCTGAATAACCAAAACTCCACTTTCCGTGACAAAATAGTATTATATCTGTATTTCAATCGGGTCAATTCTCTGAGGCCATCAGATGACATACGGCGCTTCAGCTCTGCCTGGGCACTTTTAATATTTCCTTCCAACTCCACAAGTTCTTGTGCTTTGGATTTTTTGATGAATGAGGCATACTGTATGATCCGACCCCTAAGAACCGCTTTAAGTGCCTCCCAAGCCATGCCCACAGAGGATACTGAGGACCAATTGGTCTCCATATAAACATTGATTTCAGTCTTTAACATTTGTTGGAAATCAGGATTTGCAAAAGGGACACATTAAGGCGCCAACTATATGATTTCTTTTTCTCTGTGTATGGCAACACCTCTAAACTCACCAGGGCATGATCTGAGACTAAGATATTTCCAATTGAGCAATCCACAACAGATGAAATGAGGGATTTGGATATAAAAAAATAAAAAAATCTATTCTAGAATAAATCTTATGGACTGATGAAAAAAAATGTATAGTCCCTACCAGATGGGTTCAAAAGTCTCCAAATATCTGTAAGACCAAGATTTTTACACATCCTGTGAAGCGTCAATGTTGCTCTAGGGGGTTTACACACTTTTGCTTCACTATGATCAAGGACTGAGTCCATCAAAAGATTAAAGTCTCCTCCCAATATTATATCATGAGGGGTGCCAGCGGCTTGCAGCATCCCTTCAAGATCTATAAAAAAAGCCCTGATCATCAGCGTTAGGTGCGTAAATATTAGCCAAAATCAACCTTTGCCCTTGAATTTCAGCTAAAACAATAATGATTCTCCCTAATTTATCTTTAGTCTGTTTGAGACATTTGAATTGTAGATGTTTATTTACCAATATAATGACTCCCTTGCTCTTACTTGAGCCAGCACTAAAAAAAAAACATGTCCACCCCATATCTTCCCAATTTTTTCAGCTTCCTGCGAGGAGAAATGTGTTTCTTGAAGAAACACTATATCATATTTCTTATGTTTAAAAAAGTAATAACCTTCCTTCATTTTATGGGGTGCCCCAACCCATTTACATTCCATGTGGAGAGAGATAGTACACTTATATTAACATTTGACATTTTGATATAGTAGAAAAAATAAAATTATACAGACCATATTCCCCATTAGTGAAACAATCAAACCCCTAACTTCCCCCCGAACAAAACAAACAGAAAAAAGAAAAATGTGTGCATTAACCCCGCACATGAGAGCGCCAAATGGCGACAATCCCTCTAAACTCAAAAGGTCCATGAACGCCCACGAGCCCCCATGGCAACTTTGCCATCGGATTGCTCAATTTTGCCTCACAAATTTGTGAGGCAAAATTACATAACAGAAAATACTTTGTAAAATAAGCCCCAGCAAATAGGAAGAATAAACACAAAGGACGTGTAGATTCATTCACAGAACTGTCTCAAAGGTGTGATCCTCCACAAAACAAATTCCAGCTGATATTAAACTGTTCAGATTCCTTGGACAGACAAACAAATGTTCAGTGAGCCAGCTGTTATGAGTTCAGCGGATGACGTAATCATTCCAATGTCCCGTAAAAATACTCAACAAAACAAACTACAGCCAGCAGGAGGCATAAGCACAAAGAACGAACAGATTAATCCACAGCTGTTCCAAAGGAGTGTTATTCAATAGAACAAGCTCCAGCCGCTAGGCGGAACCAATACAAAAATAAACAAAACCGGCATCCCGGTTCCCCGGATGGTCGAGTCAATTCACACTTTACAGAAGACATCCTTTGTGTGAGCATGTAGATATTTTGCAGTCATCTGTAGTGTCCACTCTCAAACTAGCTGGGAACTTCCATGCAAAAGTAATCTTTCATCAATGCAAAAGCTTCTTTAAGGAAAGTGTTATTCACAAAACAAGGTCCAGCAGCACGGCAGAGCCAACGCAGTTTACTCGCTCATTGATTCAATAAAAGACATTGCCTGATTGGGACATGTAAATATTTTGCGACCGACCTTCGTTTCTATTCTCAGTTTGGCCGGAAACATCAGAGCAAACGAGATCTTACGCCGATGTAAGAGTTTCTTACATTCCTTGAACCGATTGTGTTTCTCTCTGGTTGAGTTCGCAAAGTCCGGGAACAAGAAAATATTATGGTTCTTCCAAGAAAGCTTCCCTTTGCTCCTCGCCTGGCACAACACAAGATCTTTATCGGATGATTTCAGAAATTTGGCCAGAATGGATCGAGGCCTATCTCCCTCAGTAGATCTGTGAGCTGGGACTCTGTAAGCTTGCTCGATTTCCAGCTTGTGGCCTGTTATGTCGAGCAGACTCGGGAAAAGCTCGTCTAGGAATTTCACCATATCTCTGCCCTCCTCATGCTCAGGAATTCCAACAATTCAAACATTATTCCTGCGGCTTCTATTCTCAAGATCTTCAAGCTTTTCAAGGAGATGTTCAAAATCAACTTTGGTCGCGGGCGGATTAGCGGTTAATTCCCTCTCCGAAGATTCCAGAAAATCGATTAGTCTCTCAACATCAGTCACTCTTGTAACTAGCTCAGAGAATTTTGGTTCCATTGGCATAATTGCTAGACGTATTACAGCGAGATCCTCGAAGTCAGCAAGAACCTTCGTCAGCGTCACCGACATGTTGGACAACTGACGCTGGATCACCTCTCCCGCTGCGCCATCCAAATCGAGTCCCCGGTCTGTAGGCTTGTCGGGGCTTTCATCCTGAACACGTAAGTGTCTTTTAATGTCTCCAGAGCCCGAGGATTTTGACTTCTTTGCCATGCTTTGCCTCAAAGAGCAAATGTGTAACTGGTGTATCAAATTTCACCAGATTATAACATGAAAATAATTTAAAATTTAGCAAAGTGCGCAGAGCTCGTCGCTCACACGTCTGCCTCTTGCATGGCGTCACGTGACCCGGTGATTTACATTCTTTATGCATTTTGCCCCCTACTGGGCAGGGAGAAGAATTTCTAGCAAAAAAGGACTTCAATTTTGATCTGTTTCTCCCCCACACCTATCATATCACTTCTGAAGATAGCGATTAAAACACTGAAGTCGTATGGATTATTTTTTTGATGCCTTTATGTGCCTTTTGGAGCGTCACAATTCTGGCACCCATTCACTTGCATCGTATGGACCTACAGAGCTGAAATATTGTTATAAAAATCATAATTTGTGTTCTGCAGAAGAAAGTCATACACATCTGGGATGGCATGAGGGTGAGTAAATGATGAGAGAATTTTCAATTTTGGGTGAACTGTCCCTTTAACATCAGTCTTGGGTTCACTGAGGTTACCTGATTACAAACGGACAGCTGAAAGAGTTTTCTGTTTACATCTGGTATTAACATGCGTCTCTACAGTGACCACAAGTTATCTGATTTTGTGACTACATACATCACGTGTGTGCTCCTACCTGGTTTGACAGTTTGGATTGTGTATGTCTTTTCGGTTTTTTTGGGCGGTTGAGCTGGTCGATCTGTCTGAGTTGTTGTTTCCACATGCAGGACAGAGCGTGAGGAGATAGCTGCACCTGTGGAAACTCCTCCAGCAGAACGGGGAGAAGATCATTCTCCTTCACTCTCACTAGACAACACACACACAGACACACAAACAGAAAGATGCTTAAACACAGGGATCACTCTGGGCTGACCTTGACTAAAGGTAAAACATGAGTCAAGCGAATTGAAATGAAATTGTTCATTAAATTAGAGAAAATACTGACAGGCCCATGGAAGGACTTTAGTGGATGCTCCTCTGCAGTGTTATGTGTGTGTGTGATCTTACTGGCTGCTGTCTTGCAGGGTAGTGTGCATCTTCTAGCTATCTGTTGAAGTTTGGGCTGGGAGGATCGAGAACAAGATGATTTGGAGCTGGAACTGGGAACAGATGGAGCTTTTCTACACACAGCCTGACAGTATTCATGCTCCTAAACAAACACATAAAACACCATTAATGAACTATCTTGCATCTCTAGAAGAAAATACAAGTGCTAGCAAGGCAGCCAAAGCATAGTGTTATAGTTGTAGATAAGCTTAGGCTTTGATACGGAGTAACTGAAATGCTGAATCAGAGCCACATTGCTGTTGTTGTGACTCATTTTCTGTTGACCGAGTATGAGAATAAACACTATGCAACACCGTCTTTGCAGTATAGATGTGGCTATATGGTTAAATAGACTGAATTCAGTATGCCAATATTCATTGCTGTTGGTTAGATTTTGAATTGCAAACAATGTAGCTCAATGGGATATTTTCACATTTAAATCCTAAATTCCTTAAGAGGTATAACATCAAAAATCAAAACAGACAGCACACCAATGGCTGATATTACAACAAAACAAAGTTTTAATGGGAGTCTGTGAGTTAAGCTATCAATATGATCAATCTGAATAGCAGAAAATGAGAATAATAAAGAAAAGAGGAGTTATAATACAGTTACACAGCAGATACAACTCACCTTTAACCTTCATAACTTAGAAAACGCTCAGTAACATACTTTATTAATGCTGGATTTGTGATCACTGGGTCTCTCAGTGGTCAGATCTGCTCTCTCCAGCTCTACTAATCGCTTTGGTTCATCTTCATAGGCTGAAGCCACCAACTACACACACAAACATTCAATCACAGTTCAGCCTCATGATCAGGCTGTTGGGAATAAGAATGATTAAAAGTTTTTTTTTGGGATGGTGTGGGATGTACCTGGCTGTGATTAGTCCTGCGTGAGTCTATGATCAGAGTGTCCTCTCTCTGTAAGGAGTGGTGTGCAAGTGGAGGGGATGGGGACAATGAGCGTGTGCCTGGATATCTGCTAGAGTGAGATGTACCTGGACAAAGACACATTGTTTAACAGTCTGGGAGCACATGCGTCACATAATGGCTGTGATGTGGGTGGACATGATCTACCTGTGGGTTTGGGGGTGCGTCTGCACTCCATGATGCTGTCGCTATAATAAGACTGTTTATCTTCCTCTCTAGGCTCTGATGTCTCTCCGATCTCACCAAGAACACGCTTCAACATCTGCACCCCAAACCACAATAATGAATACATCCATAGTAAACTATTATACTTTAGCAATAGTACTCTACCTCATGTCGCTTCAAACCCATATGACTTTCATTCTTCCACAGAACACAAAATGTTTCCATACAACCAATACAGACAGTGACCAGAGGCTGTCAATCTCCTAAAAGGACCAAAAAGTACCACTAAATAATTGTTTGTCCTTTTTGGAACTAGACAGTCCCTGTTGCTATTCACTTTTGTTTGATGAGAAGCTTGGATATTCTGCTAAATATCTTGCAGTGGAACACAGCTGTACCCAATAAAAAGACCAGTATGAACAACGATGACCAGGAGTCAAAGTTGAGGTTTCAAACAACAGAGAGAGAGTTAACTGAAGACAAAGTTCTCCATATTTCCATTGGCAAAAGACAAAGAGAAAATGAGTTGAGACACTAACCTCGAACTAATTTATATAACAGAAACAACCGTAATTATAAGCATATGCAATTTAATTGACATAATCTCTTACAAGTACAGAGTTCAGATGGAGAACAGTACAGATAGTTCTAGACATGTTCAAACATGCTGTTCTGTTCAACTACGTGAATGCAATCATTCAAAGATTATATTTTTAAAACACCAAGTCAAATTGATTAGCAGAAACATAGGTTAGACTCAGAGGTGAATCTTCTTTTAGATACTGACTCGCACATGACTCTACAATTACTGCAATTACTGCAATGACATCATTAGACAGAACACAAAATAGGCTATCTTTCCCTCAAGGCGGAGTCAGGCCTGACTGGGATACAGGCCTTATCCAGCTGGAACAAACATGACAATAGAACAATACATCCAAACGCAGAATTATACTTTTAGTGATGAATGCTATGAATGTATTTGTGTCAGTAATTAATAACCTAAAACTTACATGTAAATCTGCTCTCTGGAAGCCGGGCTAAATGAGCAAGCACTGTTACTGCATTCCTGACATAGGTCAGACCCTTAGTCACACTTCAGAGATCAAATACACAAATGCCCTGTAACATTCATGATTATAACATAACCTGAATAAATGCACATGATTAAAAATGCTTTGATTACCTTTTGATTAAAACAAATGCTAGTGAATGTATTCAACTCATCAATAGGCTGAAGAGACAGGGGTAAACCTGCCCCTTCAATCTCCTTTTGTGTTCAACAGAAACAGAAAAGGCATACAGGTTTCAAATGACATAAGGGTGAGTAAATCAATACAGAACTTCATTTTGGTGTACACTGCCTTCAAAATGGAAAAACAGCATCAATAGACCTCTACAAGAAACATACACACAGAGTTACAGACCAGATCAAGTTCTTCCAGGCGGCGAGACAGTTTCTCCGACATGTCATGTAGTTCTTGTTCTGCCTCCTTATTCCTCTGGCTACACATGGACAAAGACTTATCTCTATCGCTCTTTAGCCTGTGGGAAAGACAGAAACTCCATTTGTTCCAAATGCTTTTAATATGAATACATTACACATACAAGCTACTGAGAAATTATTGGTGGCAATCAGTGGGGTGGACTCGTGGCCTTCTTTAGGTTAGCTAAAACTAATGCTAATAAAATACTAATAAAATAAGAAAAAGAAGGCAGAAAAGTCTGTATTTGTTAAACATAACTCTTACTGAAGCTGCACATATGGACATATGCTTTCTACGGCAAGCCCACAAAGGAATAAATACACAACACATCACACATATTCAAAAGGTAAAGACACCCCATTAATTGCATTCTAATTCAATCCACTACATTTGTCCAATGTTCTTGTTCTTTCCCAACAATCTAATTATTCTACTTGATTGCTTTTCTTACCCAGCACCTTGTCTCCTGTCTCTATGGACTGTATGCAGTTCTGGTGATCTATTAGCTTGCTCTTTCTCTCTCTTCTCGTTTTCCTCCTCTCTGTGCCCATTCTGTCCCTCTGCCTCCGTCTCACGCAGCTCGTCTCTGAGTGACCGAAGCAGCACATCTGGCTGGGTGCAGATCAGATCCGGCCTCGGATCTGTGATGCCCATCTGACTCCAGGAGAGATAAGACAACATGAACACTCCAGGCACTTTTAAGTAGGGATGCACTAAAATTTTGGCATAAAATGGCATAAAATACTATTTTTGGTTTTTGGCCAAAAGAGAAAAAAAGGGGTTTAAAAATCCAGTAACAGAAACACTGACATGGAGAAAAGCATTGTTTCTGTGAAAATGTTTTTAGTTTAATTACATTTAATCTAAGCAGGAGGTCATGCTTTCAGTTGAGACTGCTTGAGATATGTGCACCTCTACCCCAAAGAAATCTACATGAACGAGCGCACAAAACAACTCACTGGAGTTTATGGAAGCATGCTGTGGTAAAAATTCAAATATGATTACAAATTAAGTTAGTATTTGCGTTTTCTAGTTACACATCAAAGTTCACATACCCAGAAGTGGTGAAGCATTTGCTCTCTTGATTATTAGCACATAAATTGTGTTTTCCAGTGTTTCCGTATTGTGTGACTGTCGTTACTGTCAAGCTCCATAATGACATAAAATAATCAAAAAAGCACCATTAAAGTAGACCATACCTCATGCATTATATTCAAAGTATCTTGAAGTCTTGTGAATCGCAAAAGGCTGTGTTTAATAAGTAAGTATATAGTCTGCATGCGTAGCTCTCTTCAGTGAATGAGCGCTGCTCTGTTGACACACACTCATAGCACGCACAGGGCTTGTGATGCACTGCTGTTTTAAGAGTGCCGCGCAATATGTGAGCACTCCACACAAACTCAATCTCATATGTAGATGCTCCATTGTTCACTTTGCTTATAACATGTATTGAGAATGGCACCGGAGAAGCATTTTAATAGATTTTGAAAGAGAAGGATATTTAAACCACTGTGAACTAAACCACAGTGCTCTGCCAAAATAAGTCAAGATGGTTTTAAAATTAAGAAATTACAACAGAAATATTTTATCATTGTATATTATAACTCTTATTATTAACAACATTAAATTACAAATAACAATAATATTTAAGTTGGTTGAGTTCCAAAAAAATAACTGAAAATCGGAATCTATGAGAGGCCAATCAAGACATATCAAACTTTACTCTCTCACGCACAATCATACTCTCTCACACACACATCAAAGTACTTACACACACACCATCATATTCTCTCATACACACACTATCAAACCCCTTACACATTCTATCAGTCTCTCTCTCTCTCTCTCAGACACTGTCAAACCACTCAAACACACAATCATACTCTCTCTCACACACTATCAAACCACTTACACATTGTCAAAGCCTCTCACACACAGTAATTCTCTCTCAAACATGCACTATCAAACCTCTCTCATGCATATTACCAAACTTTTTTGTTTTGTTTGATGGCTTGTGTTAGAGAGTTTGATAATGTGTGTGAGGCTTTAGGTGTGTGTGTGAAAGATACTGATGTTCAAAGTTTCTGATTGGCTGAGTATTTTGCACCATTTTCCATCCTTACTGTGTGTGCCCCTCCCTGCACAGATGCAGCCCAGAAATTCTTTTATCCACCTTTTTCCTGAATGTGGAAGTGTTCCACGAGTCGCCCATTTTCAGTTTCCAGTCTCCAGTGTTTTCACCCTCATCGCATATATTCTTAGCAGGCAATGTGATGTTTGCAGTATTACATTTGTCAAAAAATGTGGCTTTACAGTGACGATACTTCACAGAGTCGAGATGACCATTTTTTTTCTTCTTTTTTTTCCCTTTTCTCCCCAATTCCCAATGCGCTCTAAGTCCTAGTGGTGGCATAGTAACTCGCCTCAATCCGGGTGGTAGAGGACGAATCTCAGTTGCCTCCGCGTCTGAGACCGTCAATTTGCGCATCTTATCACGTGGCTTGTTGAACGTGTTACCGCGGAGACGTAGCACATGTGGAGGCTTCACACTATTCTCCGCGGAATCCACGCACAACTCGCCACGCACCCCACCGAGAGCGAGAACCACATTATAGTGACCACAAGGAGGTTAATCCAACGTGACTCTACCCACCCTAGCAATCAGGCCAAATGGTTGCTTAGGAAGCCTGACTGGAGTCGCTCAGCATGCTCTGTATTCGAACTTGTGACTCCAGGTGTGATAGTCAGCGTCTTTATTTGCTGAGCTACCAGGCCCCTGCGAGATGACCATTTTTTTATCGATAGTGCAACACGAGTGTGTAGATGTAATGAAGCTATGGTCTGAGGTTATTTACATTGATATCAGTAACTAATGTAAGTTGTTATGACAGCCAACAACAGCACAAGTTGAGCCTGAAATTCATTTTTATTCCAAATAAAATGTAAATAGTTGTTCTCCATCTGGATTGCTTTTTTTGGTTAGTTTAAGTCTCGAGACCAGAAACAGAAAACAGGCAATTAGAATCATCATGGCACCGCCCGGTGGTTGCTCAGGAAAACTGTAAAAACATCCATGGCTCAATCATAGGAGAGAGTATAGCAGTCAACTTGTGTGCTAGGGCAGTAAGTCACCGTTTGCAGATACCATACAAATGAATGGGGAGAGCCATAAATTGACACCTACCTGCATTATGCTATTTGATGCTAAGCTTGTAGGCTCCCAGTACTAGAAGGGTTCTGTGGAGTCAACAAAGAGGCCCCGCCCACTCGTGTGGGGAAAGTAGCCCTCTTACCATAGTTAGTCAGTTATTCCTATGAGGAAAACGGTGTAAATGACGAAAAACATGATGAAACACTATTTTCTAGTTTTTTTTTTAAAGAGGCCCTATTATGCTTTTTGGGATTTTACCTTTCCTTTAGTATGTAATATAGCTGTTTGTGCTTGTAAAAGGTTGGCAAAGTTACAAAGCACAAAGTCCATGCAAAAGAACTACAAGAAACGGCTGGATTGTAGTCCAGTCATTTCTTCCGTAAAGTATCTACGTCACTATAACACATTTGCATAATACCCGCATACGGGCTACTCTGGCCCTCCCTCAAACAAATGTAGTTATAGCCGAGGCCAGGATGAGTTGGTTTAGTGTTGTCGCCATGTCGAGAAGATGCTGTTTTTTTCACTGCGAAAACAAAACCTCTTTGTTTAGACTTCCAAAGCAGACGAATTGAAGAATCAGTGCTTAAAATACATTTTTACCACTATTGCTCAGCAGTACAACCACAACCAATGCCGGATTTTCAAGATGGTTACTCATGAAAGATGGTGCATTTCCCACTTTGTTGGGACATTCTGGTGCTTCAGGATCACAACCTGTAAGTATGCTTGATTATTCGTGGGTTTATCTACTACAGAGAGTTCAAATGTGGAGTTTTGTGTTGTAGCTACGGTGTACACCCAGTGCACAGCTGTAGGCTTCTGCTAACCTGCTAGCTAATGTTATTGTTTTGAAATAGTTTTGCTAATCAGCTTTGGGCCTACTTTTACCTACAATTGTGTAGAATTATGCAGATTGTTTGTCATTCTTACTATCATGAATAGTGATCAAGTAACCTGGTAATATACAACCGGTAGTTAGCCTCTGTTCTCCGTTCATAGCTCGGGTGAAAAAAGTTCGGCTACACCCATTCCAGCAAAAGATGACTAACTTAGATGCACTACGTGTCTTTAACTTGAAGCTTTGTTAGGTTCACAATAATCAACAGTGTACTACAAAATTAAAACTTACCACTGTGAAACATCCTGCTCAAGTCGTGCTTGCGAAGGTGGTTCGGGTCAGTTAGCTTGTTCATCCAAACTTTCATTATCGGACTCAGGCTAGAGCTGGTATGGCAAAAACCAACGCCACTGTTACCGTTGTTACAATAGTATTTACAGCTGTTAAGGAAGCCTGAAACTCAGTTACGGTAAGGGGTGTTACACTCTAAAGAGCGTGTCAAGTTTAACTGCTTCTGAACCACACTTGAAGCGCTGTGATGCGCCAAACATGTGAGCAACTGTCCCCTCATTAGTCAGAAAGTTTGAGAGTTGTTCTGGGATTTAGCTCATATTTCAGTATACCGGTTAAAATGATACTGTATACCTGTGAAAATTTGTCAACAGGTATTCGTGTACTTTTTATGTTGCGGTTATGCAAAACCTCACCACATGGTACAGAAGCTTCTCACAATAAGTTGCTGGAATTTTGGCCCATTCCTCCAGACAGAATTGGTGTAACTGAGTCAGGTTTGTAGGCCTCCTTGCTCGCACAGGCTTTTTCAGTTCTGCCCACAAATTTTCTGTTGGATTGAGGTCAGGGCTTTGTGATGGCCGCTCCAATACCTTGTCTTTGTTGTCCTTAAGCCATTTTGCCACAACTTTGGAGGTATGCTTGGGGTCATTGTCCATTTGGAAGACCCATTTGCGACCGAGCTTTAACTTCCTGGCTGATGTCTTGAGATGTTGTTTCAATAAATCCACATAATTTTCCTTCCTCACGATGCCATCTATTTTGTGAAGTGCACCAGTCCCTCCTGCAGCAAAGCACCCCCACAACATGATGCTGCCATCCTCATGCTTCACAGTTGGGATGGTGTTCGTCGGCTTGCAAGCCTCACCCTTTTTCCTCCAAACAGAACAATGGTCATTATGGCCAAACAGTTAAATTTTTGTTTCATCAGACCACAGGACATTTCACCAAAAAGTAAGATCTTTGTCTCCATGTGCACATGCAAACTGTAGTATGGCTTTTTTATGGCAGTTTTGGAGCAGTGGCTTCTCCCTTGCTGAGCAGCCTTTCAGGTTATGTCGATATAGGTCTCTGGATATAGATACTTGTCTACCTGTTTCCTCCAGCATCTTCACAAGGTCCTTTGATGTTGTTCTGGGATTGATTTGCACTTTTCACACCAAACTATGTTCATCTCTAGTAGACATAATGCGTCTCCTTCCAGAGCAGTATGATGGCTGCATGGTCCCATGGTGTTTATACTTGCGTACTATTGTTTGTTCAGATGAACGTGGTACCTTTAGGCATTTGGAAATTGCTCCCAAGAATGAATCAGACTTGTGGAGGTCCACAGTTTTTTTTTTTCTGAGGTCTTGGCAGATTTCTTTTGATTTTCCCAGGATGTCAAGCAAAGAGGCAAGGAGTTTAAAGGTAGGCCTTAAAATACATCCACAGGTACACCTCCAATTCAGTACACCTCCTATCAGAAGCTAATTGGCTAATTGTCTAAATGGTTTGACATCATTTTCTGGAATTTTCCAAGCTGCTTAAAGGCACAGTTAACTTAGTGTATGTACACTTCTGACCCACTGAAATTGTGATATAGTCAATTAAAAGTGAAACAATCTATCTATAAACAATTGTTGGAAAAATTACTCATGTCATGCACAAAATAGATGTCCTAAATGACTTGCCAAAACTATAGTTTGCTAATATTAAATCTGTGGAGTGGTTAAATGAGTTATGACTTCAACCAAAGTGTATGTAAACTTCTGACTTCAACTGTACTAACAAAGAGTATGTAAACTTCTGTCCCACCAGGAATGTGATGAAAGAAATAAAAGCTGAAATAAATAGTTCTCTCTACTATTATTCTGACATTTCACATTTTTAAAATAAAGTAGTGATCCTAACTGACCTAAGACAGGGAATGTTTTCAACGATTAAATATCAGGAATTGTGAAAAACTGAGTTTAAATGTATTTGTCTAAGGTGTATGTAAACTTCTGACTTCAGCTGTAGATACTTGTCTAACTGTTTCGTCCAGCATCTTCACAAGGTCCTTTGTGGTTGTTCTGGGATTGATTTGCACTTTTCGCACCAAACTACGTTCATCTCTACGAGACAGAATACGTCTCCTTCTTGAGCGGTATGATGGCTGCGTGGTCCCATGGTGTTTATACTTGTGTACTATTGTTTGTACAGATGAACGTGGTACCTTCAGGCATTTGGAAATTGCTCCCAAGGATGAATCAGACTTTTGGAGGTCCACAATTTTTTTTCTGAGGTCTTGGCTAATTTCTTTTGATTTTCCCATGATGTCAGAGGTACTAAGTTTGAAGGTAGGCCTTAAAATACATCCACAGGTACACCTCCAATTCAGTACACCTCCTATGGCGAATGGCGATCCCGCCATTCTTAACAGCATTGTCGAGGAGAAGTGGACGAGTGCGCACATCCACGTCAATCAAACCGATCACAACAGAGAAAAGGAGCGTCATCATTTTGATTAAACTGTGCTTTCCGGTTTAGTAATCATGCAACATCATACCTCGATTTCAGTTTCAATGTAATCAATTGTGCAGCTTTCATGGTTATCACACCGATGTCTCTCAGAGGTCAAAGTGTCCTAATATTTAAAGTGTTTTAGATGGTTTCCTTTCATCATGTAAGGCTAAGCACATGTAATACAATGAGGATGGGACTAAGTAGGAGAGTGAATCTGCACTGTGTTTACAGTCAGTTGCACTATAATAAACTATATATAATGCTGAATATAATGTATAATAATAGTAAGGGTCTAAATTGTTTATCAAAATAATTGTTAGCCCTAAAATCATACCTTTCCAAATGTTGGCTATGGATGCAGTTCACTTGAAACACATCAAAGAACAAAGCAATTAGAGATCCATATGCATCATCATGGTAAAAAACAGTGGTGGATATTTGATTCTCCCATATTTAGCCTATCCATATGATTTGACAATTAGTGCCCGTAACTGTCACATAACTAATGCTTTATTATGGTTATTTATTTATAGCAAAGAAAAGAAAGGAGACCCCTTCATCAACATGCTCAGAACGCCAAGGCGAGTTATGGTCTGATTAAGCTGTATGCTGGACAAAGTTAAGCTACAGTAATGCAGTCAAATAGTACTGGAAACATTACCGGTGTCTTTTATATCAGTCTTCATGTTGTTGACATGTTACGTTCATTTGGAGTGCGCAAATATGTGCAGCTGATCAGACTGGGGGTAGCATCAAGCCAAGCAGTATGACATTTTTTCTTTTCCTTTTTCAGCCTTTGGTGGATAGACAACAATCTAACTATAGCGTTTGGTAATATTTTTATGCAAAACCTTGATTCATCGATTTTTGAAAAAAACTAAATGAAAAAAAATCTTGTAAAAATGTCAATTCGAATTGATCGGAAAAAAAAAAAAAAAAAAAAAAACATTTGCCCAGCCCTACATTGATTTAATTTATTCTTCTCCTATAAATATCAATATCCTTTCATCGCCCAGCCCAGCCCTCTTCACTTCTCTCTCTTCTCTATTATTTTTTGTTTGGTTGTTTTGTTTTGTGTTTTTAGCTTTACTCCATTGCAAATTGTCATACCACCCCATCCTAATAATAGTTCAGCATAAAATATAGTACTGAATAAAAAGTTTTCACCTCTTGCTGTGGATTTTCTGGTTGCTGTATGGCCTGGTCTCTGGGTGGCAGGGCCATGTTGGAGGAGGGAGTAGGTCTCTGGTAGGGAGGCTGGAGAGCAATGGCAGGCCGAAGAGGTTCTCTCAGGAGGATGGCCTGGGTGTTCGCTACATCTGTCTCTAGGGTTTCCACTACAGGAAGGTCAGCAGCCAACACTAAGGAAGTAGAGATTTTATAGTGTTAACTGGTTCGTTTACTCAAATATGAATTAATCAAAAGAAAAAATGGACGTGAGGTTGTTAATGGTTGTTCACGTCTTTCTTCCATTACAAAAAGTGACATGACAGGGCTCCAGACTGCGCCAATTTTTTCCTAAATTTTGTAGGAGGTACTACAAAGTTGGCCGACTCGCTCTAATGTGCTGTCGTTTAAAGGCAAACACTCCAAAATGGAACGAAACAGCGCTATGCCCTATCCGGATCAATTGTCAGTATATTTGAGATAACCAAGATTATTGTGCACTTCAAATTCCAATCACAATGTAATGCCCAAATAAGAGAATTTTAAGCAAATATAAAAATGTCATTAACAATGCGTTTATGTGTCATTCAGTTGAACTCCGAATGCCAGCCAGAGCAGCTCCTGTCAGGAAGAGCGCCTGAAACGCATATCAAGTGCTCTGATGTGTGCAATATCACCAGAGGCTCGCACCAAACTCCCGCCAGTGGCGATTTTAGGGGGTGGCCTGTGGTGGCCTGGGCCACCCCTGAAATCTCATTGGCCACCCTGTGGCCACCCCAGAACTGATTGGTAGTTCATCATGTTCATCAACACAAGAACGAAGAACCAATAGAAACACCTGTCAATCAAAGATGACGTCTCAGGTCATTTGTTGATTTAGAGCCACACTGACCCAGGCTCAGTTTTATATTTCTGACCATTATAGTAGTGGTGGGACTGAAGCTGTGTGAGCTGATCTTTGATCAGTGGGGGGAGGGGCAGGCCGCGGGTGGCCAGGCAGGTGCCTCAGGTCGCGGGCAGCGGGCGCCAGGTCTATAATGGTCAGTCAGAAGCACGAAGCTGACACGAGCTAGCGTCTACCTCCAACTTCCAATGAGATGACGACGTCGATTTGTGGTCAAAAAGAAAGCTGTTATTTGAGAGGTATGTTCATCTAATCTAACGTTTAATTTATCCCGAATTTCCATGTGAATGTGAAAACATTTTTTCATTGTTACAGTAGCTAGGTTAAAGAGTAAGCTAGACCCTACACCACATTAAGCATGTTATCTTTATATTGACATGAAATATGAAATGCCATGTTTTCTGATTTAATGACAGAGGTGTGTAAAGCGTTTTACAGATGTATATGTTCAATAGCTGAAGTTATATATATGGCTAACCTGTGTGTGAAATGGAAGGGTTTGTGCTGTGACTGTACTTTAAATCTTTACATGAGTTACTTATGAGCTCTTATGTGTATTATTGGTCAGTCAGACCAATAAAATCTTCTAAGTTTTTATACCTTATTTGACATTTTAAATATGCAGAGGCAGGGCAAATTGCACTTAAATGCCACAAATGATTTGACTAACTATTTTATTTGGTAATATTCAAAGTAATTGAAGCTATCAGAACATGTGGAATATAAACCTGAGTAGACACTGTAAATAGAGTTTTGTTTTTTTACTGTATTCAGAGCTCAATCTTTAATTTTGGGGTTTCCAGACAGACACCTATAAGCTCTCGTACCCAATTTAACAATATTTCTGCTGGACAGTGCAGTTATAGCTAATAAATGAATGAATAATTGATTGAATGATTGATTGAATTGCGCCTCAATCAGTTATCACCTGTACTTGTATCTTTTTATGATTATACACTATACCTGATGTTATACGCAGATTAATTCTCTACAATGAGAATAGCTCTTAAAAATGTGTAACTGACTTTTCCTAAACAATTACTGATTTAAAAATGGATGTTATGTTAAAATAACCAAAGATTCCCAGAAACTGTAATAGGTTGAAATAGAACAGGAATAGAAAACTGTCAAATGTCAAAACAACAGTCTGATATTGAATACAAACAATTCAGTGAATGCTAACATGAGTTTAAGAATTCATTTATTCTACATGTGTAGATGTTGAAGCAAAGCAATGCGATATTTACACATTTTGATCATATGCCATTCATAAAGGTTCTCCCGGTCTCGCCACCCCACATTAGGTCTGTGCCCCATCTTGGCCACCCCAGTAAAAATGTCCTGGATACGCCACTGACTCCCGCGAAAATAAAAACGGACAAATATAAACTTTGATTGTGAACGCAAAACGCTCTGCGTTCAATTTAAACAACCATGTAATGGCAAATGTTTCTGGTCATAGCTGGTTCATACACGCAGTGTTAATGACACACAGTGACACAGAAGAGGAGACACATGCTTGGGGAAGATGGGGTAAAATATAAAATCAAATATTTTATGGAATTGTTTATTTTGACAATTTAGTTAAAGAATAATTGAATAATGACAGGCAAATCAAATAACAGAATCCCAGTCAAAGAGATTAATCTGAAAGGTAAACTTATTCTATGAATTATATACTGTGCAGGCCTATGAATATACACATATAGACCCCCATATTTTTAATAGAAGGCATGTCATAATAGCAATACTATGAATATACTGTAGATTAAATTCCACTCGATTAGCCTATAAGGTTATAAGGAATAGAGATGTTTGAAATGTAATTCTAATGCATGGAAGAATTTGAAAATAACCCCATATGTTATAATAATTATTAAATTAAATAATTATGACACCAGAAACAACCTTCTGCCCAAATTTTGAGGGAGGGGGGAGGGGAATCTTACCCCAAGGGTCTAACTTGACCTTGTCACTTCAAAATAAATCTTCCCCTACTCGATTTCTGTGGAGTGATAAAATGATAAAACTAAATCTCAAAGGTTTTGCTTCATTATAATCTTAATAAGGGCTTGTGGGTTTAGTCAAAGATCATTAAAATAACACGTAAAAGTGGCAAAATAAGGAAAGAACTATCTTACTATTGCATAATAAAATATAATGTAATATGATTAAATATAATATTACCCAAATATAATTAATATAAATAATTTGGTTTATAAAAAAATCTCATATAATATATATGAGTTCCAAAAACAACAGTGTAAATATAAAATTGACCAAAACTAAAGTTGTTAAAAAAAGATTTTGATATTTAAAACATTATTTTTCATGTCATTCGTAACATTTTAAAGCCTTAACAGGAAAATATATATCCATATTTTATTATTTGATTCATATATTTGAAATTAAATATGTAAAATTAACTTCTTAAAGTGTATGAAGTACGGATGTGCTGAACGGCTAATTTCACTGACGTTTAAACGGAAATTTTTAAGCCGACTAGTCTAAAAAGAAACCAACCTTCAGAAAACAACAACAACAACAACAATAATAATAATAATAATAATAATAATAAAGGTATTTATGCGATCCATTAAAAATACTTAATCTATTCCAAATCCGAAGCTAAATTCCGCTGAAACGGGACATTTATCTGCGACGTGCTCGCCTTGAAGTATGATCATTGTACTTTAAATATAGAACATGACACGCATTCACTGAATCAACGTTTGCGAATATTTAACAGGCATATTTATTGAAAACAATTGAATGAATAGTACAGGATCAATGGAGTAACCCAGCCTGTTCTAAACGGAATTCACCAAGTAAAAGTTACTTAACATATTAAAACAATTAACAGGTAGACTAAGCCAAATCAACAAGAGAGAAAAAAATGCGCTGAAAAGTTGCGCGTATTTCACGACTGCAGTCGTGCATTAGCCCTTGATCTAATATGACAGCTGTTCGGTAAAGAACGTTAACCAATAACAGTTAGGCCTGCGATGTAGCCTACAATAAACCTAATGTATTCTAAACATGACGTGCACACAGAATAAAAGATAGTTTAACATGTTAAGCAGTCGGCACCTCGTTGAAAATAGCCTTAATCAGCAGATTTACAAAAATGGCATACCTAGCCTAAAACAGTCATTTTCTAGGCTACTTACTCAAAAGCATAATTTTTTGATGAGCAAAATTAACACGTCGACATGGTCCAGTAAAAGACAGGACTTGACTCAACTGAGGCGGCTATCCTGCGCTTGAAAAAGCCTGCTCAGTGGAAAAATAACGTACAAGCATGCACAGATTTAAAGACTCAAATGTGAAAACATCCATAGGGACTTTCAAACGTTTGGAAAGCCAATTCCCGCACCACCGAAGTGATTTCATTAGTACTTTGCTGAATTTGCTTGTCTAGCAAGAGGACATTTTCCTGCGTGTGCTGCGAGTGAGAGAGGGAAGAAGCTCGCGCAGCCTGAGGTGAAATTAAACTCTGTATCTGCTCCAGATATCCTCTTTTTCAAATAATATTTGTATTATTAATTCTATTTAAAATATGTAACATTAATATGACAGTAATTTAAGCGCAGCCTCTGCAAAAATATAAAGCCAAGCGTAAATGTGTAAAAATGATGATCAGTTTAACGGGGGAAATATTAACCGACTAGTAATTCCAGTGTCGACTAGCAGCATCAGAACCGTTTAGTCTACAAGTCTCGCACATCCCTATTATGAAGCACACATGCACCTTAATAAATGACTATTTATAATGAAAGCCCTAAAAGAGACTATTAATCTTCATAATCGCAATTATTTGTTTTGACAATTAATCGTCAGCAAAATTTCATAATCGTGACAGCCTGTCTGTGATTAAACTAGTTTAAAAATCATATTAAACGAGCCCGACATTCTTAACAGCATTGTCGAGAAGTGGGCTGATAATTCAGTCCTCATTTCTATTTGTATAGCGCTTTTCACAACACGTTGTTTCAAAGCAGCTTTACAGAAAATCATGTTTTAGCAGAAAATGAAACTGTAATATCTATAGAGTCATCATTGTGTAGTTTGATTAAATATGACTGTAAATTGAGAGTAAATATAAATTAAATAATAACTGTATTTAGAACCCCAGTGATCAAGCCAAAGGTGACTGTGGCAAGGAACACAAAACTCCATATGATGTTGGTTAATGGAGAAAAATAACCTTGGGAGAAACCAGGCTCACTGTGGCGGCCAGTGCCCCTCTGGCTAAACAGCATGAATAGAATGCCAATATTAGTTATTTGTGTGCAGTGCAAGTCATGGTTTGAAATTTGTAAACTAAGTAAGTGTTAAGGGCCAGTGTTTAAATAAAGATTTTGTATTAACTGTAAGATTAATGACTAATGTCTTTGAAGTCCATCCTGGATTAGCTGCAGATGTTCACATAAAGTAGATGCACTGTCCTTTGTTAGTTGGCTGATAAAGACTTTTGTTGGCAATTAATTGATAGTCTATGTATTCCATCAAGTGTTGTCCATCAATAGACAAAGGTGATGCAGGCAAAGATCAATGAAGTGCATCGCTGTTCAGCCGGCAGGATATTTTGGTGAGGTTCGGTGGGGTCCATCCTAAATCCAAGGTTCAGGCAGTGGCATATGAAGTAGCCGATGTATCCGATATGGAGTCTGACACAAAGCAGGAACGGAGCTGGATCTGGCCAGCTCTGGTAACCTCCGGATATGAGCAAAAATGCGAATTAGCTAATTATACCGCCACCGTGTGGCCGATTGTCACAAAATTTGTTATGCGGCTTCGAGCTTGCATATAGTAATTTTCATAACCCTCGGTTCCCAATACATTTTTGTTAATTTGTCAAATCGATTTTTTAAGAATATGTTAACATTTGAACCAAAGAAGATGCACATTTAATTTGAACGTTTTCACTCACACTTCTGTAAAGAGAGGACATTTTAATGTATTTCTACACAAAATGAAAGAAGTAGGAGACTTGTTAGTGTTTAATGTTCCATTAAAGTTACCATTGTGGAGAAGAGTTAAGCTAATGGTTAGGTCAAGGATGGGTGATCTACAACAACTGCATTTACATGGACACTATTTTAATCGGAATTATATCATTCCGATCGTTGATTCCGAACGTATGGTTAACATGAACGCTACATAAAGTGATCGGATTAATGTGAGTGTTTATATGTATCAAGCATCAGATTGGAACTACTATTGTGACGTGTACACTGTACGATTATGCCCTTTTCACATGTGATCCGTTTGCAGAACGTATGCGGTACGTATGGCGGTACGCAGTGCGGAAGCATCATGCACTGTTTGTGCTTTCACATAAGACGCGTTTGCGGTTCGCAACTGATCAGTGGCTTCTGTATACCACAAATACAACAATGGGTAAGTAGTTCGCCATTATTTTGATTTTAAACATTTAAACATGTACTTCTCTTAAGTGAAAAGGTAGTATCACAAACATTTTAAATTAAAACTTACCATCCACACAAACAGCTGAGGAAACTATGCCTTTCCTTTTGCATGTAAATCTTTATACAAAAAATCCTACGGGTCATAGAGAACTTTGTTTTTCCATCTCCACGATGAGATGAGTGTCATCAATTATGTCTTGTATTTCCAAATGTGAGGTAAAGTGTAGTTCTCACCACCAGCCTGTCACATGATTGCAGCTTTCTGCTGAGATGCGAGTGTCCCCCCCACACAATATAACATGCTGTGTAGTTTATTTCACATGAAAAATATCTTTACATATACTTCTGATCGCATTTGTTATTTTTGCAACTCCTGGTAATAGTGTGTTTTGGTTTTCTTTGCTTTACCCAGGGCTGAAAATCATATGGTGACTGAAACACAGTAGACTTTAATTATATGCATTTATGGTGAAATTGCTAAATGCGCCATCACTTTAATTCAGCGCACTGCTGCACAGCAAAAATAGACTCGTGCAGAAACTATCGCTGCACTGCTGCTTCAGCACCGCTCCTGCAACACACTGTCATGCTGTATCCGCGTGTGGTCTGAATGCTCTAACCTGTTAACACAGGCACTGAAAAAAATATGTACTGCAAATGGATCATGTGTGAAACGGGTATTATACAGCATTCCCTAGCCGTTTGAAGGGGTGTTCACACTAGACTTTGAGCACACAAAATTATTTCAGACTTCTCTACAAATGAGGATATGATGTTTCACAAGACAGCTTGTGGTTTAAATAATCAATATATCACAAATAATAATAATAAAAAAAAAAAAAATACATTCTAAATGTTCAAATATACCATCTACTCAATTTCCAGCAACAATAAAAATATCCAGCTTTGAAATATACAGCCTTTGAATTGAGCCAAGAGGTCAGTTCTATTTACCTGTTTCATGTGATATCATATGACATCGCTGCCATATATAGCACAGTATAGGACCAAACTCCACATACCTTCTGTGTGCTGTGGGATGCGACATAAGTCGGCAAAACTTTTATTTCTATTTATAAAGCTTAATAAAATGATACTGCTGTTTACATACCAGAGCCAAACTCAAAGTCAACCAGTGATGAAAGAGAAGAGCAGCGATTAAACATTTAAATTTATAATACCACGACCGTGTAAGATGTGTGAAGATTGTAACACATTGCATAAAAAGCACTATAACATCACTATACAGTATATATTTAATTAAAGGCTATACAGTATACAAACGTTGGTCATTAAACAACACATAAGATTTTGAAGCACAGAATTTATTCATGCCACCAGACTACAATGTAAAAATATTTACACAGCAAGTTAATATGGAAAATACTGGATTATTTTTTTAAATTAACCATGCTACAAAAGAGACAACATATGCATGACAACATAAATAAAACACAATAGTAATTAAAGCTGCAAGCAGCAATGAATGGGCCCTCGCACCCTGGTGCACGTTGGGGCTGCTGTGCCAGGGGAATGTCACTCCAATTTTTTTGGGTATTTTTTTTTAGCACTTATGTTAAGTGTATCACAGTGTAAAACATATCATTTCCTGTTGCCAGTAGGTGGTGCTATGACTATAACTGAATACTGGCATGTAGGTGTATTCAGGCCGGGACTCTTATAAAACATGTAAAGTTTGGTGCAAATTGGACATTTTGTGTTTGAGTTATAACAACTTCCTGTTTCATGGCGAAACATCGACATTTGTCAGGCCGCCACGGACATGCCGTTCAAAAAAAACTCAAAAGCTTCGCAATTTAGCATCGCCAAGGCCTTTAGATTAGACTGACCAAATATGATGTTGATCTGATTTAATCTCTAGGAGGAGTTCAAGGCCTGGAAATGGCAAAAACTGAGCAAAAATTGAAGAGAAAAATCACAATGGCTGACTTCCTGTTGGGTTTAGGATATGGTTCTTAGAGACTTTTTTGTACATGTTGATGTCACATATGCCTACCGATTTTCTTATGTGTAGGTGAAACGTGGCGTGAGGGCTGCTTCGTTGAAATTTTGTAGGTGGCGCTATTGAGCCATTTTACCACAATTAATTCTAAAACCAGTATCGGATGTACATTTTCCCCACTTCTGAGATGTGTGCAAAGTTAAGAGTTTTCGAGCATGTTTAGGCCTCAAAAATGTGACTTGTTTCATATCGAAATTTGTCAGGCCGCCACGGACACGCCCTTCAACGAAAACTCAAAAGCTTCGCAATTTAACATCACCAAGGCCTTTATATTAAGACTGACTAAATATAATGTTGATCTGATTAAATCTCTGGGAGGAATTTGTTATAGTACAAGAGATGGAATTGGCTGTTGCCAGTAGGTGGCGCTATGACTACAACTGAATATTGGCACGTAGATGTATTCAGGCCAGGACTATTATCAAACATGTGAAGTCTGGGGCAAATTGGACATTGTATGTATGAGTTATAACAACTTCCTGTTTCATGGTGAAACATCGAACTTTGTCAGACCGTTACGGCGTGCAGTGAAAACTCAAAAGCTTCACAATTTAGCATCACCAAGGCCTTTAGATTAGAATAACCAAACATGAAGTAGATCTGATGAAATCTATAGGAGGAGTTCGTTAAAGTACGAGGCCTGGAAATAAAAAAAAAAACTGAGCAAAAATTGAAGAGAAAAATCAAAATGGCTGACTTCCTGTTGAGTTTAGGGCATGGGTTTTTGTAGGTATTGGCATGTTACATGTGTACCGATTTTCGTACGTGTAGGTGAAACGTAGCGTAAAGCGCACATCGTCGAAAGTTTGTAGGTGGCGCTATCGAGCCACTTTGCCACACTTAATTCTGAAACCCATATCAGATGTACATTTTCACCACTTCTGATGCATGTGCAAAGCTTCATGAGTTTTCGAGTATGTTTAGGCCCTCAAAAATGCGATTCATTTGGGAAAACAAAAAAAATAATAATAAATGCTTAGAAGAACAATAGGGTCCTCGCACCATCGGTGCTCGGGCCCTAATTAAACTCCATGTATATTTGCATACGTGTGTTTGCCCGGTTGCATTTCGTGTTCTCTTTATGAGCTAAAAGCAGATCTTTCATACAGGCGGGACCATCACAGACGTTTTGTAATATTGTGACCGAATCAGACCAGAAAACAACACAAACATTTGTAACTCCTGAATGAGAGATGTTTTCGGTGATATTCTGCTGTGTGTGTGTGTGTGTGCTCGCCGATCACACGTCAGACTCGCCGGCGTACAGAGATTAATTGTGAATAAAATATATTAAAAGTCCGTGAAAGTCGAATCTGGCAACATTTCTGCTGCCTTCAAACCTGTACACACTTTTCCTGGCACATGTCATGCATCAAAATCAACATTTGGATGCTTTTATTGATGGATGTTTCTCCATTCACCGCTGTTGCTTCTTTACGCTGATGGTCAAAAATATCCCCACTTGACAGCAAACACACAAACGCACCAACTGAGGCAAGCAGTTGAGAGGTGAGTGTAACTCCCACAACGAACTGGCGACAAACAACAGAAACGAGAGTTATATAGGAAGAGAAAATAAGGACAGGTAAGCTGATAATCAACGAGCTGCGCTTTCAGCGTCTCCATAGAAACGCTGATCACGCTCACCAATCAATCATTACATTTCTGTGTCACTGCAGGATTAATGTGTTGCTTAAAATATTGCAAGCAAAAACAAGACATTTCTTGTCGTGTGGCTCCCTCTGGTGGACAAACAGTAAAACAGACTGTTATCACCATATTTCTAATACTTAAAAATTGCAGTTTTATAAATAGCTATTTCTTGTTATAGTTCTAGCCAAATTTATGTAATTTTGCAGGTGGCCTCAGAATGTTCCTTTTCCATGTTTTTTAAAAAAAATTTTTTTTAGTTTTGCTAAGTTTGACAATTGTGCTCACAAGATACAAGGTCAATTATGTTATTATGGGCCACAGTCCAAAACATATTGATATCATCTTCAGAATGATTTGAAATATCAAAATTCTTTTGGTAAATTTTGTCAGGAGGGTCTGTAGATTATGTACGCTAAGTTTCGTGCGACTCGGGAAAACGGCCTAGGATGAGTTCGAAAAAGTAGAAAAAATACTTTTTCATGCAGGAATGAAAATCCATGTGACCATATCAATGTGGGGCACTGGTGGATTCAAAGAAGCTACAAATTTGTATTGTACCCTATACGTTTCCGGAGTTATGAGCAAAAACACAAATTAGCTAATTATACACCACCGTGTGGCTGATTGTCACAAAATTTTATTTGGCTTCAAATTGACACCCTGCTTGTGTATAGTAATTTCCATAACCCTCGTCCATTCCCAATCCGAGTTATAAGGTGCTGAAATTTTATTGGCCGGTGGTGGCCATTTTTGTTAATTTGTCAAATTGATTTAAGAATATGTTAGCATTTGAACCAAAGAAAAAGCATATTTAATTTGAACTTTGTCGCTCAAACGGCTATAAAGTTATGACAGTTTATAATTGTAGCGCCCCCTAGGGGTGGAATTGTACGAAACTTTGCTGACGTCTTCTAAACGTCCTGTTGACTATATGCACCAAGTTTGGTTACACTGAGTTTGCAATGAGCAGATATTGATTAATTACTCAGATTGCATTAAACCGAAGGAATAGGTAGACTCAAGATGGCGCCGAGTATGGCTGCTGTGTTGCGAGCTCCGACACAGCATTGTAGTTTTTTGTTTGTTTTGTTTACAATTCTTATGTTTTTTTGTCTTTGATGTTGTCTGCCTTATTGTCTACGACAGATATAATAAACCGGACTTCAAATTCCTCGATGCCGACCCGCTGTTTACAAACACGCAGGAGCCCTTTGTCTGGGCAGCCCGGCCATGGAAACGCAAAAGGAAAAGGGGAAACAGAGCCGGCGTTCTCATCAGAGTAAGACGTTGCGCAAATTGACCCCGCTACCCAGTATTCTACTGGCAAATGTTCAGTCTCTGGATAACAAGCTCTGCGAGCTGAGAGCACGGATCTCTTTCCAACGAGAGACGAGGGACTGCTGCATTATCTGCCTTACAGAAACTTGGATGTCTGCGGAGATTCCAGACTTAGCCATTGAACCCATGGGTTTCTCCGCGCACCGACTGGACAGAGCGAAAGACCTCTCAGGTAAAAGCAGATGTTGTGGTGTATGTTTTATGATCAACAAATCCTGGTGTGATCAGAGGAACGTACCGTTCTATCAAGTCTTTCTGCTCTCCTGATCTGGAATTTCTCATGCTTCTGTATCGACCATTCTGGCTACCGAGGGAATTCACAGCGGTCATTATCACTGCTGTGTACATCCCGCCACAAGCCGACACAGACCGGGCACTCTAGGAACTGTACAGAATTATAAGCAAGCAGGAAACCGCGCACCCTGAGGCCGCGTTCATTGTGACCGGGGACTTTAACAAAGCCAATCTCAAACCAGTCGCACCAAAATACCACCAACACATTAGTTTTAACACACGAGGGGACCGGGTTTTGGACCATCCCACCATCAGAACGATCCAGTGCTGGTCGGACCAATCAGACTCTATGCTACAAGACTGTTTTGATCACGTGGACTGGGAGATGTTCCGGTCCGCCTCTGATGACGACATCGAGCTTTACACTGATAGCGTAACTTGTTTCATCAGAAAGTGTGTAGAGGACGTTGTTCTGACCAAAACAATATGGATCTACCCGAACCAGAAACCTTGGATTAATAGCAATGTTCGCGCGGCACTTGATGTGCGGACCTCCGCTTTTAATTCCGGGAACGCGGAGGAGCATAAACAAGCCAGTTATGCCCTCCGAAAAACTATCAGAACAGCAAAATGTCAGTACAGGAACAAGATTGAAGGACAGTTCAACACCACCAACTCCAGAAGCATGTGGCAGGGAATTAACATCATCACGGACTTTAAAGGGAATTCCCGGATGAGCTAAATATTTTTATGTTCGTTTCAAGGGAAATAACACCGCCCTCGCGGAGAGAGCTCTCGCGGCCGAAGCTACAGAGGTTAGTTCACTCTCCATCTCTGTAGTGGATGTAATCCGATCCTTCCGACGGGTGAATATCCGCAAAGTCGCGGGTCCAGGCGGCATTCCGGGCCATGTCATCAGAGCGTGTGCGAACCAACCGGGTGGTGTTTTTACGGACATTTTCAACCTTTCCCTCTCCTTGTCTGTGGTCCCCACATGCTTTAAAACGTCCACCATTGTGCCTGTTCCAAAGCAATCCAAAATCACTTGCTTAAATGACTGGCGTCCTGTTGCTCTGACCCCCATCATCAGCAAATGCTTTGAGAGACTAATCAGAGATTACATCTGCTCTGTGCTGCCTCCATCACTGGACCCATTGCAGTTTTCTTACCGCAACAACCACTCCACTGATGATGCCATTGCATCCACAATACACACTGCCCTCTCCCACATTGAAAAAAGAACACTTATGAGAGAATGTTGTTTGTAGACTACAGCTCAGCATTCAACACCATAGTGCCCTCCAAGCTTTATGTGAAACTCCGGGCTCTGGGCTTAAACAGCTCACTGTGCAGTTGGATCCTGGACTTCCTCTCAAGCAGACACCAGGTGGTTAGAATGGGCAGCTACATCTCCTCATCACTGACCCTCAACACTGGAGCCCCGCAGGGCTGTGTTCTCAGCTCACTCCTGTATTCTCTGTATACACATGACTGTGTGGCAACACACAGCTCCAATGCCATCATTATGTTTGCCGATGATACGACGGTGGTAGGTCTGATCACTGACAATGATGAAACAGCCTACAGAGAGGAGGTGCACACTCTGACACACTGGTGTCAGGAGCACAACCTCTCCCTCAACGTCAGTAAGACAAAGGAGCTTGTGGTGGACTTCAGAAGAAAAGACAGAGAACACAGTCCCATCACCATCAATGGAGCACCAGTGGAGAGAGTCAGCAGCTTCAAGTTCCTGGGTGTCCACATCACTGAGGAACTCGCATGGTCGGTCCACACTGAGGCCGTTGTGAAGAAGGCTCATCAGCGCCTCTTCTTCCTGAGACGGCCGAGGAAGTTTGGAATGAACCGCCACATCCTCACACGGTTCTACACCTGCACTGTAGAGAGCATCCTGACTGGCTGCATCTCCGCCTGGTACGGCAATAGCACTGCCCACAACCACAAAGCCCTGCAAAGGGTGGTGGGAACTGCCAGACACATCATCGGAGGTGAGCTTCCCTCCCTCCAGGACATATATACCAGGTGGTGTGTGAAATTAGCTCGGAGGATCATCAGAGACTCCAGCCACCCGAGCCATGGGCTGTTCTCACTGCTACCATCAGGCAGGCAGTATCGCAGCATCAGGACCCGCACCAGTCGACTACATGACAGCTTCTTCCCCCAAGCAATCAGACTTTTGAACTCTTGATCTCTCACGATCAAATACATCAGCACTGCACTTTATTACTCTTAATATATCACACCGGACTGTCATAAATTATATCCTCTCTTAACAACGCACTGGCAACTTACTATCAACCGACAGCCTGAATGTCAATACAGTACAATACAACCTACTGTATATTTTATATATACTACATATACTATTTTTATTGTATAATGTGTAATCTATATTGTGTGTACTGTATACTGTACATTGTATATTATTATTTGTATATTGTGTTGTGTGTAATTATGTGTATATTAGATTTTAAATTGTGTTGTGTAAATCTGATGTTTATTGTAAATTGGTATATGTCTCATCACTGTCACAACTACTATGTTGCTCGGAACTGCACCCAAGAATTTCACACACTATTGCACTTGTGTATATGGTTGTGTGACAATAAAAGTGATTTTATTTTATTTGAATTGTATCGTTAATATCTTCGGAACGATTTCACGTATCGAAATTCTTTTGTTAACTTTTTGTCAGGAGGGTCTGTAGATGATGTATACCAAATTGCACACCGATCAGACTAACAGTCTAGGAGTTCGAAAAAGTAGGTTTTTCAAAAAATTCTAAATGCCGGAAAAAAAATTACAGACGGATATATACATTTGTAGGGCTTGACTCAAGGAAAAAAGAATTTCGATTCTAATCCTTACGGTTATGAGCCAAAACGCAAAAGTGTTTATTATATCACCACCTAGGGTCAGTTGGGTGTGCGTTTAAGCGTCTGAGTAGTGAGGGGGATTTGGGACCATCCTGCCAATTTTGGTGTCTCCACGACTTGCGGTCTCTGATGCCCAGACACAATTAGGGCAGAAAAAAAAGAAATATAGCCGCAAGCGGCAATTATTGGGGTCCAAGCAGGTTTGGAAACCATAACAGTCAAATTTGAAAGAATAGATACTGTGCATGCTGTGCATACACTGTGTATGAGCCTTTGGTAACCAATGTGTAGACACAATTTCCAGTTCAAAATTTTGTAAGTCCACAAATATTTATCTTTGTTTGTTTCTTTCTTTGATTTTTTACGCCATGCCAGCTTCTATGGCTATATTCATGGCGGGAACCAAATATTTATCTTAAGCACTTTTATTTAGACAAATATGTATTTCTATAAAAAAACATATGTGGCCCTCTAACTTATAAAGCTATGTAATTTTGTGAACTGTTGTGTTTAACCTCTAATGTGCAACTTTTTATAGAACCGAGACTACAACCAAATAAATTTCATTTCTAAATTATCAGGGTATACAGCTTTTGTGTTTGTGAATTGCTAACTCAAATGAAACTGCTTACTGGTGTGCATAAAACACCAAATACATACTGTAAGAGACATGAAATGTATGAAATTAAATAAAATCATAGAAGTTTTCATGCCAAATCCAAAATGGCAACTGGCCATAGGGCAAACCATTGCAAATATGGTATTGTTGCACTTGGCACATCCCAAGAAATGTAAGGAGACCAGTTAAAAATAGTCATAACAGACATAACACAGTTTTAGTTGTAGCGCCCACTATACGTGAAATTGGTCGAAACTGCATGCAGATTTTTAGTTGTAGCACCCCTTATATGTAAAATTAGCAAAAACTTTGCATGCATTCTCAAAAGGTTGTTTTATCAAAGTATACGACGTTTCGTTAAGCTTGTGCTTTGTGCTTTGCAGATATAGTTAAATTAGTCCAAATGAGCGAGGCCCAGACATTTCATTGGCTTATCTCTTCAAAACACTTTTACCAATCAAAATTCTTTTGATAACTTTTTGCCAGCACAGTCTAGAGCTGACATATGCACAAAATTTGGTGAAGATCCGATGAACGCCCTAAGAGGAGTTTGAAAAAGTAGATTTTTAAGAAAATTAGAATGACGGAAAAAATTTAGAGATGTAAATAAAACGGAGATATACATTTCATAGGACTTGACAAGGATTCAGATGGAACAAGAATTTTGATTTTAGTCCGTGCGGATGCGGAGTTCTTAATGCAAACTTGCTTATTATAGTGCCACCTTGTGGCCGTTCCTCACAAAATTTGGTACACAGCCTCGTTTTGACACCATGTACGAATATCTCCATTTTTGTAACAGTCGGCCATTCACATTCGATGTTATTAGTTGCTGAAATTTGACTGGCTGCTGGTGGCCATGTTTTTTTATTTGTCCAAGTGATACTGTAATATACAGGTGCATCTCAATAAATTAGAATGTCGTGGAAAAGTTCATTTATTTCAGTAATTCAACTCAAACTGTGAAACTCGTGTATTAAATAAATTCAATGCACACAGACTGAAGTAGTTTAAGTCTTTGGTTCTTTTAATTGTGATGATTTTGGCTCACATTTAACAAAAACCCACCAATTCACTATCTCAAAAAATTAGAATATGGTGACATGCCAATCAGCTAATCAACTCAAAACACCTGCAAAGGTTTCCTGAGCCTTCAAAATGGTCTCTCAGTTTGGTTCACTAGGCTACACAATCATGGGGAAGACTGCTGATCTGACAGTTGTCCAGAAGACAATCATTGACACCCTTCACAAGGAGGGTAAGCCACAAACATTCATTGCCAAAGAAGCTGGCTGTTCACAGAGTGCTGTATCCAAGCATGTTAACAGAAAGTTGAGTGGAAGGAAAAAGTGTGGAAGAAAAAGATGCACAACCAACCGAGAGAACCGCAGCCTTATGATTGTCAAGCAAAATCGATTCAAGAATTTGGGTGAACTTCACAAGGAATGGACTGAGGCTGGGGTCAAGGCATCAAGAGCCACCACACACAGACATGTCAAGGAATTTGGCTACAGTTGTCGTATTCCTCTTGTTAAGCCACTCCTGAACCACAGACAACGTCAGAGGCGTCTTACCTGGGCTAAGGAGAAGAACAACTGGACTGTTGCCCAGTGTTCCAAAGTCCTCTTTTCAGATGAGAGCAAGTTTTGTATTTCATTTGGAAACCAAGGTCCTAGAGTCTGGAGGAAGGGTGAAGAAGCTCATAGCCCAAGTTGCTTGAAGTCCAGTGTTAAGTTTCCACAGTCTGTGATGATTTGGGATGCAATGTCATCTGCTGGTGTTGGTCCATTGTGTTTTTTGAAAACCAAAGTCACTGCACTCGTTTACCAAGAAATTTTGGAGCACTTCATGCTTCCTTCTGCTGACCAGCTTTTTAAAGATGCTGATTTCATTTTCCAGCAGGATTTGGCACCTGCCCACACTGCCAAAAGCACCAAAAGTTGGTTAAATGACCATGGTGTTGGTGTGCTTGACTGGCCAGCAAACTCACCAGACCTGAACCCCATAGAGAATCTATAGGGTATTGTCAAGAGGAAAATGAGAAACAAGAGACCAAAAAATGCAGATGAGCTGAAGGCCACTGTCAAAGAAACAGGGTACTTCCATACCACCTCAGCAGTGCCACAAACTGATCACCTCCATGCCACGCCGAATTGAGGCAGTAATTAAAGCAATAGGAGCCCCTACCAAGTATTGAGTACATATACAGTAAATGAACATACTTTCCAGAAGGCCAACAATTCACTAAAAATGTTTTTTTTATTGGTCTTATGATGTATTCTAATTTTTTGAGATAGTGAATTGGTGGGTTTTTGTTAAATGT
Source organism: Myxocyprinus asiaticus (assembly GCF_019703515.2). Classification (NCBI taxonomy): domain Eukaryota; kingdom Metazoa; phylum Chordata; class Actinopteri; order Cypriniformes; family Catostomidae; genus Myxocyprinus; species Myxocyprinus asiaticus. The sequence goes on from NC_059355.1 coordinate 17,922,075, forward strand.
GAGCCAAAATCATCACAATTAAAAGAACCAAAGACTTAAACTACTTCAGTCTGTGTGCACTGAATTTAATACACAAGTTTCACAATTTGAGTTGAATTACTGAAATAAATGAACTTTTCCACGACATTCTAATTTATTGAGATGCACCTGTATGTTAGCATTTGCGAAAAACAAGATGCATACCAATTTTCAACTTCATTTATCATACGGTTGTGGAGTTAGGAAGGTTTTTAAGTTGTGGCATAAGTTGTTGCATGCAGCCTCAGAATGTCCTGTTCTCTAAGTGTATCAAGTTTCGTTATGTTTGGCCTTCTCATTTGGTAGATATAGGTCAATTAGTAAAAAATGGACGACAACTGAATTCATTGGCTTATATCTTTGCAACGCTTTGACAAATCAAAATTCTTTTGATAATTTTTTGTCAGGAGGATCCATAGTAGATACACAATTTCGCACGAATCGGACATACGGCCTCGGAGGAGTTAAAAAAAAATTTGGTTTTTCAAAAAAATTCGAAATGCCGGGAAAATTTCATAGGCGGAAATGAAACTGCAAGTAACATTATTTTTAGAGTTTGACCCAAGGATTTCTGATTCTAGACCATACGGTTCCAGAGTTAAAATAGAAAACACGAAGGACCTTATTGTAGCGTCACCTAGTGTCCGACAAATGTGTTTGCTTGTCTGAGTAGTGGGTGCAAATATGAACCATCCCACCAAATTTGGGGTCTCTGCGATGTATGGTCTCTGAAGCCCAGACACTTTTAGGACAGAAAAATAATAATAATAAATATAGCTGGGAGCAGCAATTAACGGGGTTCAAGCGGTTTAAGGCCTTTAAGCACATGCGTAAAAAAGGTATTATGTTTTATTTAGCAAGCATGTACCCACCTAGATCATAGATGGAATAGACCATTTACAGCCAATACAGGCAATTTACTTACAAAATACTTTTTAAAGCTCATAGCGCCACCTATGGTCCGATGTCCGTAAAAGTCTGCATACTTGTTTAGAATCATATGTAGCTTGAGCTCACCTAATTTCGTGAAGTCCTGAGTTTTTGTTTAGGAATTATGGGCTTATTTGTACACGTGACCATGCCCATTTTCTAAATGACACTATTATAGCTACCCAAAGGGTAAAGTTCAACATGTTTTTTTTTTTAAATAATTATTGACCTAGAGAGTCCAGAGAATTGTACTGCATTGGTTTTATTGAGGTTGAGCGAAGAACCTAGGACTAGGTAGGTTTTTTACATAATCATGAATATTTAATGAACGATTTGATTGACAGCAGTGGTTCTTGAGGCAAAGTTGTTCAGTATGAGGAGATCTAACAAATGATATGAATTATAGCTGCATCCCAATTCAGAAGCTGCATCCTTCAAAGGTCACATCCTTCAAAGGTCACATTCGAAGGCCGATTGCGGCACTGTCCCAAAGGCTGTCCCAATTTGAAGGCTCCTTCAAATGCGGCCTACAAATACGTCCTTAGTTTCCCGTGAAATGAAGGATACAACAGATGGATCCTTCGTGGCCTTGCCTACCCCAGAATTCATTGCGCGCCAGTGACGACAGGATATTTTTGAGAGAAATCGCAGAATTACACTTTTAAACACAAGTATTGGGTTTCAACTTAATCAAATATCTAATGATACAAATATATAAAAAAAAAAAAAAAACTTTAAAGTGGTTCAAATGTTGACTTTTATCTTACTAAGATGCGATTATATATAGTTTATACTCTTTATTATATACAGAAATGGACCATGGTGAAAATATTTAGACAGTTTGTGAACCCTGTTTTGTTTTCAGACAGTTTAATATAACTATCAAAAAAGTCCAGTACAAACATTAGTCACTCGGCAGCTGTCACAGTTGTTAGGCGACAAGAACAGTCCTCCGTATGCTAGACTGTCACAATTAACAATGCTCAGTCCAACCTTCGCGGCCTTCGATGGCGTGGCCTTTGAAGTCCGAATCCTTTGAAGGATGCAGCCTTTGAATTGGGACACAGCCATTGTGTGTATGTGTGAAACACCACGTGATTACAGAGGCGTAAAACTTGTTAGCGCCATCCATTGTCCGATTTCTTTAAAATTTCTCACAGACCTCTAGGGCCTCTGTTAACATTGTCTAATAGGTGCTCAAATTTCATTGGCCGATGGTGGTCATGTTTTTTTGAGATACGCCAATGTCCTCATAGACAGTCATGGCACCTTGGGCAAAGACACTGCATGCCGATTGCCAACTCAATCAGACTAATGGTTGCGTAGTTAGAGCTGTTTTCATGTTTTTTCCTGTTATAGCGCCACCAAGTGGCCAAATGTTTTTTTTTTACTGTGACCTCAGATTGAGCTCATACACATGTGTACCGAGTTTGGTGAAAATATCTCATTTCGTTTGGGCGTTATAGCCATTTTAGTAAAAATAGCCCGCCCTTTTCTAACGTTTTGGTACTCCTTAGCGACCGTGAGTCGCAATTTCAACTTTTTTTTTATAATTATTGATAATCAGACTCCAGAGTATATTTCTACACTGATTTGGTTCCGATCGGGCGAAAAACCTAGGACTGGTTTGCAAAAGTAGGTTTTTAACATTATCTGAAATATTTACCAAACGGTTTGACAGACACCAATGCTTCTTGAGGCAAAGTTGTTTACAATGAAAAGAGCTATCAGGTGATATATATTACTTGTGTTTTTTCACAACACTGCATTATATACAACCATTAACACCTACAAAAATCGTGATAGCACCACCTAGTGGCCAATTTTTTTTAAACTTTGCACAACCCTCTCAGACCAAGAGTCAAATAGGTCCATCAATTTCGTTCCGATCTGTCATTGTTGACCTTGTATAATAGCTGCTGAAATTTGATTGGCCAATGGCGGCCATGTTTGTCCAACATACGTGCATGTCCATATAGACAATGATGGCAGCTGAGACAAAGACAATGTATGCAAATTTTGAAGTCAATAGGATTAACGGTTTCATAGTTACAGCCAATTTCATGTTTTTTTGGTATTATAGCACCACCATGTGGCAAAACCACGGCAAAGATTGACCTCTTACATAAGAATGCCAAGTTTGGTGAAGATATCTCATTTCCTTCTAAAGTTATTGCCAATTACGTAAAATTGGCCACTCCTACTTCCGATGTTTTCGCATACCGTAGCTAGCTCAAGTCGAAAGTTCAAACTCTTTTTTATAACTTTTGATATCGAGACTCCATAGAATCGTTTGGCACTGGTTTGGTCCCGATCGGATGAAAAACCTAGGACTAGTTCGCAAAAGTACGTTTTATGAAAAATCCAAGATGGCGTTATTATATATACATTTTGATATACGTTTTGTTTGGTTTGAGCCAATGATTCCAATGGTATAAAGCACTCGAGTCTAAGACAAATGGTCTAGGAGTTATGAGTAGTTTCGCGTTTTTGATCGCTGTAGCACCTCCTATTGACCGATTTGGCCCGTGTTTCTGAGTAGCGAGCAATACTACTACCATCTGACCAAGTTTCAAATCTCTAGGCCTTACGGTTTGCTCTGCCCGATCAGTTTTATGGCGGAATAATAATAATAATAATAAAAATCTTAATTACAATAGGGTTTCAGCGCTAAGCGCTTGAACCCCTAAAAATCATAACAATTACAATAGGGTTTCAGCACTAAGCGCTTGAACCCCTAACAAAAATAATAACAATCTTAACAATTACAATAGGATTTCAGCGCTAAGCACTTGAACCCCTAAAAATCTTAACAGTTAAAATACGGTTTCAGCACCAAGCGCTTGAAGCCCTAATAATAATAATAATAAAAATCTTAATTACAATAGGGTTTCAGCACTAAGTGCTTGAACCCCTAAAAATCGTAACAATTACAATAGGGTTTCAGCACTAAGCGCTTGAACCCCTAAAAATAATAAGAATATCGGAACAAATACAATAGGGTTCCTGCACCTTCAGTGCTTGGACCCCTAATAAGAAAATCGGAACAAATACAATAGGGTTCCTTGACCCCTAATAAAAATCCTGACAAATACAATAGGGTTTCAGCCTTTCGGGCTTGAACCCCTAATAAGAAAAATAATAAGAAAATCAGTACGAATACAATAGGGTTCCTGCACCTTCGGTGCTTGGACCCCTAATAATCAGAAAATCAGTAAGAATACAATAGGTTTCCTGCACCTTCGGTGCTTGGACCCCTAATAATCAGAAAATCAGTACGAATACAATAGGTTTCCTGCACCTTCGGTGCTTGGACCCCTAATAAGAAAAATAATACGAAAATCGGAACAAATAGAATAGGGTTCCTGCACCTTCGGTGCTTGGACCCCTAATAATAAGAAAATCGGAACAAATACAATAGGGTTCCTGCACCTTCGGTGCTTAGACCCCTAAATATAGCCGCAAGCGGAAATTATCGTGGTCCAAGCAGATTTGGGAACCAAAATAGTCAAATTTGAAAGAATAGATACTGTGCATGCACTATGTATGAGCCTTTGGCAACCAATGTGTAGACACAATTTGCAGTTCAAAACTTTGTAAGTCCACAAGGATTTATCTTAAGCACTTTTTTTAGACAAATATGTATTTCTATAAAAAATGCATGTGGCCCTCTAACTTATAAAACTATGTAATTTTGTGTTTAACCTTTAATGTTCAACTTTTTATAGAACTGAGACCACAACCAAATAAACAATTTAATACCTAAATTATCAGCTCAACTGGGTACACAGCTTTTGTATTTTTGTACATTGCTAACTCAAATGAAACTGCTTACTGGTGTGCATAAAACACCAAATACATACTGTAAGAGACATGAAATGCATGAAATTGAATAAAATCCTAGAAGTTTTCACAACAAATCCAAAATGGCAACTGGCCATAGGTCAAACCATTACAAATATGGCATTGTTGCACTTGGCACATCCCAAGAAATTTAAGGAGACCAGTCAAACATAGTCATAACAGTTATAATATAGTTTTAGTTGCAGCGCCCCCTATAGGTGAAATTAGTCAAAACTTCAAAATATCCTCAAAAGGTTCTTTTATCAAACTATACAAAGTTTCGTTAAGTTTGTGCTTTGCGCTTTGCACATATAGGTCAATTAGTTCAAATGAGCAAGGCCCAGGCATTTGTTTGGCTTATATCTTCAAAACACTTTTAACAATCAAAATTATTTTGATAATCTTTTGCCAGCATGGTCTAAAGCTGATGTGTGCAAAATTTGGTGAAGATCCAATGAATGCCCCGGGAGTTTGAAAAAGTAGGTTTTTCAGAAAATTAGGGGCCGTTTACACAACAACGTTTTCAACTAAATACGGAAAACGTTTTATGCGTTTTGGCTGTTCGTTTACAAGACAATGCCGTTTTGGGGCCTGAAAATGCAGACTTTTGAAAACGGGTTTCAAAGTGCACGTTTTTGAAAACGATGCCGTTAACGTCTCCGTGTAAACATACAAAAATGCGAATTTGTGAAAACGATGACGTCATGCGCACGCATATTACGTGTTATATAAAGAATGATGGATTGATAGGCATCAATTTGAGATGTATAATTATCAATATGAATACTGGTGTCTGTGCAAATAATAATCAACAATTTATTCATTTGGAGTGTTTTGTATATAGTGTGAACACTGTACAGTAGGCAGAACCTGCAGTTTGAAAATCTTGAAATTAATGTATGGCTTCAGATGGGAAAAATGTATTTGTATTTTAAATGTTTATTTATTTCTTTACTTAATTTTATTTGATGTACCTTTACCCTGCAATTCATTCACCCACCGCTTATGTATATAGCCTAAAGACAGAGATGTGATGCCATGTACAGTATTCAATGATATGCTTAGAATATGAAAACATGAGGCAGTGAAAATGCATGTTAGATCCAGTGTACACAAGACCTCTCTCTCTCTCTCTCCGTCAGAAGATATCCATATATCAGAGTTCTGTCTGATATCCAAAACCAGTCAACATCAACAGCTTGTTATGTTAACTTACTCTCCAACCAGCCCAAGAGTCAGCAGGGGGAACAGAATAAGGCAGGAGACGAAGTGATGGTAAAAATGAGCAGAGTTTATTGAATAATCTTGAGAGTTCAGTCTATAGGGATGCGCGCGAACACTTCAAAACAACGCGCAAGACATTCAAAACTACAATGGCGGACTACAGGACTGTGTTTGTGCTGCTCAAGATTTTGAGTTTATTGACACTTCTCCAGCAAAGTAATTGTAGTAATAAAGCCATCTACATTGTTTGTATTCACCGCTCTGTGGAAGAATGCTTATGTGCGCAGGCGCGTAGTGTTTCTTTACAAAGTGACATCGCCAACTACTGGCCTGGCATGCATAATACAGCCTTTTTAGTAGTTTTCACGGATCCGTGTGAATGGGCATCATTTTGACAACGTTGTCGTCTGTACGCGAAACTTTTCAAAAACACAAAGGAAAAACTTTTCAGTTTTTAGTGCATCGTTGTCATGTAAACGTACCCTTAGAATGACGGAAACAATTTAGAGATGTAAATAAATCGGAGATATATTTAATAGGACCTGACGCAAGGATTCAGATGGAACAAAAATTTTGATTTTAGTCTGCGCAGATGCGGAGTTAGCGCCACCTTGTGGTTGATACTAACAAAACTGGGTACACAGCCTCGTTTTGACACTGTACGAATATCTCCATTTTCGTAATGGTGGGCCATTCACATTTGACTTTATTAACTGCTGAGATTTTAATGGCTGCTGGCAGCCATGTTTTTTTTATTTGTCCAAGTGATACTGAAGTACATTTCAGCATTTGCGAAAAACAAGATGCATACCAATTTTCAACTTAATTGATCATACGGTTGCGGAGTTAAGAAGGTTTTTTTTAGTTGTAGCACCCTTTATAGGCAAAATTTGACAACTTTGCATGCAACCTCAGAATGTCCTGTTGTCTATTTGCATCAAGTTTCGTTACATTTGGCCTTCTCGTTTGGTAGATATAGGTAAATCCGTAAAAAATGGACGATGCCTGACCAATTCATTGGCTTATATCTTCACAATGTTTTGACGAATCAAAATTCTTTTGATAACTTTTTGTCATGAGGGTCTATAATAGATACACTTCAAATTTAATGCAAATCAGACATAAGGACTAGGAGGAGTTCAAAAAAGTAGGGTTTTCAAAAAATTCAAAATGGCAGGAAAATTTTATAGGCAGAAATGAAACTGCCAATAACATTATTTTTAGAGTTTGAACCAAGGATTCAGAGAAAAAAGAATTTTGATTCTAGCCCATACGGTTCCAGAGTTAAAATAGAAAATGCGAAGGACATTATTATAGCACCTCCTAGTGTCCGAAAAATGTGTGTTTCCTTGCCTGTGTTGGGCCTCATGTATTCAGATAGAAGAAAAAGGCAGGCCTAACAGAGTCGTAAAAACCTAACTCAGGCCCCCACATACCAGGTCATAAATTATACTGATAAAAATCGCGCCAAAATCAAACAAAGGGAGTCCAAAACAGACTACAAATCCCATGAAGCTTTGCTCACAAAAGGATCAAACTCTCAACTCCTATTGGATGAGGCACACAACAGAACGTCCCTCAAACATGACATCATCAGGAGAAATACCACCGAAGTGCTTCCGGGATTTGCTTCCAGCAACTTTGTTCACCGGGTATAGACGTAGCTCATCGCTGCTCTCAGGTGCAAGCTTGTGGCACAAGGAAGTAACGTCCAACTTGAAACTGTAGCCATACAATCTCCATCTCGCTGGATGAGTTGAGATTACTCTGTGTTCAACCGAACACTCTAACGGATCCGAAGGAGACCGCTGAGCAATCCGCATCTTCATCCGTTTGCCTGCAGAAGTGAAGAGATTAAAAATTTCTCTTCCATCTTCAATCAAGTCGACATTTCTGAGTTCTCTGCCAGCCCGCCGAGAATCAACAGCCGTGCCCGCCAACAGAGCGAGGAAACGGCCTCCCGTCATCACACGAGCCTCAAGGAACCGGGTCGGATTTAAAGGACGGATGAACACACATTTTGCATCCTCATGCGATTCAAGTTAGAGGTTTACGTCTGGGCAGAGATAGAATATTATAGTGTGTTATTCTTGTGTTTCAAGGTTTTTGCTTGTACAGTTTACGGACCGCCATGTCCGCTCATTATTAATACTCAGGGTATTAATTATCACAAATTTGTTTTGCTGTATTGTGGTCCAACCAAATTGGACTGTTGTGCATTTTCGCCATCGCAGGTGAAACCGGCAAACTGAGTTATCCATTAAAGAGTCAAAGAACGCGGGACTTTTATGAGCCGTCCACCTCGTCTCTGAGCGATAACTAACAGCTGCTTTCTCTCCCAGGATCGTGAAATAGGCTTTAGGGCCGTCACTTTATTCTCTCTCTCTCTCGTACTAACCACACACACACACACACACACACACACACACACACACACACGCACGCACGCACGCACGCACGCACGCACGCATGCACGCACGCACGCGACCCCTCAAACATCCTGGCACACATTTTTGGCTCGTAGATAGCTCAATGCTAAAGCCCAGCTTTGTCCCTAAGCTATCGTACAAGCGGATACACGCGGTAACTGGTAGACGCCATTGACTGGTTTCTCTCCGCCCCCATTCGCGGTCATATTCCCTGGCCGGAAGTCTCGCATGACATACTCTCCACGAGTGTCACGTCCGCCATTTTGTGCGCGTCCCTCCTTACACACACACAGTCACACACACACCTTATGTGTTATAGGATTATTTTATTTTCCATATCTAATCATTTCACTGTTTAGTTTGTAGTTGTAAGTCGGAAGTTTATTGACTGCACTGTATTAATTATTAATTGATATTACTGCATAAACTTTGTTTATATTACAAAGAGAAGTGTTTTGGTTTGTTTTGCATATGCCTGTGTCATGCTGACGGGATGTCAGTGCTCGGATTCAAGCCTTCATTCATTGTTTTATTCCCGAAAATCGATATTCTTCTGATGTCGATTTTCCTAAGAAAACAATCTAATATTGAGACTGTTTTACTATCTGGTTATTAGTCCCTGATTCCAGGGTGGTGCCCCATCAATGTTAATCCTTATTAATATGCATATGCAGACCTAGCTCTTGAAGGCAACGAAATGCCTCGCGTTAAGGTGAATGCTAGAACGGGACCCCAGAGGCGCCGATCACCCCGCCAGCAGGGTAGGCAACAGAACCGGGGGGTGTTAACCAGACACACCCCCAGGGTCACGGCAGGCCTAAACGACAAAATGTTCGCCGGCCGAAAGGAAATGCGCGGTTCGAACGAAAACCCAAACAAGAAGGTGAGTGGGTAGGCAAGGTTTCAAATCACCTCAGAGAACAAGATTTGAGAGAGGAAATGGAGGATATAAGGAGATGCTTGACTGAGTTAGTAACTAAGCTTGACGTGCTCCGTTGTTCACCAGGTCTGCCACCCTCCTCAAAGGAACACGGCACTGAAACCCCGTCAGTATGACTAGACGATATACCTCCTCCCGTTAACGCCAAAGTTTACTTTGTAGGTCGGGAAAAGGGGAACAGGGTCCAAGTTGCTCCCCAAAACAGTCACTCCTAAGATGCCACACCCTCCTTTTCTGACCTTCTTGGGCGATCTGTACCGTAAGGGCAACGCCTGACACATGGGTCATTCAGCTCCCATGCACTACTCGACACTGGTTCTAAAATAGTCTAATGGGTTCCAACACCTTCGCAGAAATGGCTAGAGCAAAGCTCTCCCTTGGCAAACCGTTACAGTCAGAGACCTGCAACGTAAGCATCACAAGCTACACACAAGATAGGTCGTCTATCACAAAATGGGCCTGGATTGACACCTTTCAAGGTATAACGTTAGTACACCCTGTTTACATGTCCCATTAATACGGAACAACTGTTAGTTGGCCAGGACCTACTGAACCGATTGGCTCCGCTCATTGACTGCCGTCGTGGACACATGTGGGCTCAGGTTGACATGCCGAGACCACTTGGTCCAGAAAACAGTTCGCCAGCTTCAGCTGCACACGTTGCCATCATCCAAAAATCCAGCAGAGACGACAACTCCAATAAGAACAATTACAGGGCCTGGGTAAAACCCTTCAGGGTACTATAGTCACTGTAAATTTGCAATCTGTTCTTATCAATAACACTTCGCACGCTTTAGGGACTTTGTCAGAGAAAACAACTTATGCGTGTATCGTTAGAGATCTAATGCAGGACCTCAGGGAAATTAGCTCCTCAGTCAACAGTCTGAGTGGTGGAAGGATTCCAGCTTACCTGGTCTCCCTAGACCTTGTCGAACAAATCCTTAGATCTGCTACTATCTCTGTTGTGCAACCTTCACAGATACACATGGCATATAGTTTTGGCATTGAAATTCCAATCCATGTAAATCCTCAGAACCTCAAAATAGGATTTATCCTCAATCTACCATCATATGCAGAATATATATATATAGACTAAAATCTGTATTTAATGTTGGTTTTCAGAGAGGTAATGCACACATTCACCTCAAAACACCACCAACACTCGCCTACCATGATGAGGACCCCTCACTCTACCTTATCCCTAACCTAAACATGTGTATCAAGACAAAGTACATTTACATTTATGCATTTGGCAGACGCTTTTATCCAAAGCGACTTACTATTGTCCCTGTAATATTACTTATTACAGGGACAATCCCCCTGGAGCAACCTGGAGTTAAGTGCCTTGCTCAAGGACACAATGGTGGTGGTTGTGGGGATTGAACCAACAACCTTTTGCTTACCAGTTCAGTGCTTTAGTCCACTACGCCACCACCACTCCAAAGTACATTCATTAGGTTTGTCAAAACGCAACCCCTTTGTTAGAGAGGTGTCTAACTACCTCCCTGAACAAGTGTCATGGTAGCATGTCCATCAAAGATGAAGGAACAGAGACAAAGGTAGAGCGAGCAGGCAATCACTGGCTCGTTAACACACCAGCCACCGAAGTCCCAATGTCATACAACCGCCATGATACAGCCACTAAACTAAGGCTACCAAACCAAACGGTGTTCTTAATGGTTCCCCAAAGGAGCCACCGTGCACATTGATGATATTGTGCTCCATCATCTCAACGTCGACAAACATGATGCAGAAATTGAGATCATGGACGCATTTAGAGGTCATACCCTCACCGTTGATGACACCCTTCAACAGCAGCTTCAGGCTGAAGGGATGAAATTAGTGAAGTTCAGTCTCAAACCGACTGGCTTGACCACTATATTTTCTAGTCACATAAGCAGATTGTCATCTTACCGAGAACACCCTATCAGTTTGGTTGCCCTCAGGCTCCTCCTTAGTGGTTGGATCATCATCGCAATTATTGCACACGCCATGTACAGGTACATTCAACACCTACAGGCCAGACTGGACTCACTTCTCATACAGCCGCGTTTTACACACCAGTCTGAGCCCATCCCACAGGTTAACCCCAATCATTTCCAAGGATAAGCCTTTTAACCTTTAACCCTCCTTTCCTCTAACATTTTGTTCCTAGTAACCAATGTCAGGTTCTACTTTGATTTTGTGTTATGACCAAAGAACAACAAAGGATTGTGTTATGGTTAATGCTGTGCCTTCCAATAACTTGAAATGTTTATGTGTGATGAATGTAGTTTTAGATTTAGCTAGAAGTTCTATGCCCAGATGTGCCTCAATCTCTGTCCAGACGATAAAGCCTCTGTGAACTCTAATGAACTGTGCAACCATTTTTCTTTCCTATCAGGAATACATGGATGGCGTAACCCACAGGTTACTGTGAACCGACAAGAACTGTTCAGCCCTTCAGTTGCTCTAAAGATGCTGGACAATAACCAACTCTTCAGACCAAAGGGGGGAATGTTGGGCATCATGTATTCAGATAGAACACAAAGGCAGGCCTAACACAGTCGTAAAAACCTAACTCAGGCCCCCACATACCAGGTCATAAATTATACTGATAAAAATCATGCCAAAATCAAACAAAGAGTCCAAAACAGACTACAAATCCCATGAAGCCTTGCTCACAAAAGGATCAAACTCTCAACTCCTATTGGATGAGGCACACAACAGAACGTCCCTCAAACATGACATCATCAGGAGTTGAAATACCACCGAAGTGCTTCCGGGATTTGCTTCCAGCAACTTTGTTCACCGGGTATAGACGTAGCTCATCGCTGCTCTCAGGTGCAACCTTGTGGCACAAGGAAGTAACGTCCAACTTGAAACTGTGGCCATACAATCTCCATCTCGCTGGACGAGTTGAGATTACTCTGTGTTCAACCGAACACTCTAACGGATCCGAAGGAGACCGCTGAGCAATCCGCATCTTCATCCGTTTGCCTGCAGAAGTGAAGAGATTAAAGATTTCTCTTCCATCTTCAATCAAGTCGACATTTCTGAGTTCTCCGCCAGCCCGCCGAGAATCAACAGCTGTGCCCGCCAACAGAGCGAGGAAACGGCCTCCCGTCATCACACAAGCCTCAAGGAACCGGGTCCGATTTAAAGGACGGATGAACACACATTTTGCATCCTCATGCAATTCAAATAAGAGGTTTACGTCTGGGCAGAGATTATAGTGTGTTATTCTTGTGTTTCAAGGTTTTTGCTTGTACAGTTTACGGACCACCATGTCTGCTCATTATTAATACTCAGGGTATTAATTATCACAAATTTGTTTTGCTGTATTGTGGTCCAACCAAATTGGACTGTTGTGCATTTTCGCCATCGCACGTGAAACCGGCAAACTGAGTTATCCATTAAAGAGTCAAAGAACACGGGACTATTAGGAGCCGTCCACCTTGTCTCTGAGTGATAAACTAACAGCTGCTTTCTCTCCCACGATCGCGAAATCGGCTTTAGGGCCATCACTTTATTCTCTCTCTCTCTCGTACTAACCACACACACATACACACGCACGCACGCACGCGACCCCTCACAAACATTCTGGCACACATTTTTGGCTCGTAGATAGCTTAATGCTAAAGCCCAGCTTTGTCCCTAAGCTATTGTACAAGCGGATACACGCGGTAACTGGTAGACGCCATTGACTGGTTTCTCGCCGCCCCCATTCGTGGTCATATTCCCTGGCCGGAAGTCTCGCGTGACATACTCTCCACGAGAGTCACGTCCGCCATTTTGTGCGCATCCCTCCTTACACACACACACACTGTCACACACACACCTTGTGTGTTATAGGATTATTTTATTTTCCATATCTAATCATATCACTGTTTAGTTTGTAGTTGTAAGTCAGAAGTTTATTGACTGCATTGTATTAATTATTAATTGATATTACTGCATAAATAAACTTTGTTTATATTACAAAGAGAAGTGTTTTGGTTTGTTTTGCATATGCCTGTGTCATGCTGACGGGATGTCAGTTCTCGGATTCAAGCCTCCATTCATTGTTTTTTTTCCCAAAAATCGATATTCTTCGGATGTCGATTTTCCTAAGAAAACAATCTAATATTGAGACTGTTTTACTATCTGGTTATTAGTCCCTGATTCCAGGGTGGTGCCCCATCAATGTTAATCCTTATTAATATTCTGTTGATTTTTGATAATAGATAATTATCTTTGATGATTGTTGAATTTGAATGATCAATAAGCTAGTGTTAATTTTAATTAATGTTTCATCGATGTTAACAATTAATGATTATCTTTGATGATTGTTGATTTAAAGGATTAAAAAAAGCTAACATTGATTCTCATCAATGTTCTATTGATTTTATTAATTAATAATTATCTTTGATAATTATTAATTATTGCTAATAACCTCCTAAACGTAGCACACTACATTTACTGGAGCCCCATATGAGGTTTTAATGAGTTAGATTCAATTAATTAATTTAAATATTAATTAATAACTAAAGAAATAATTATTAATTATTTCTGATAGTAACACTGATCTAAACAACCAGTAAAACCCTACACCTGAGTAGTTGGTGCAATTATGAACCATCCCACCAAGTTTGGGGTCTCTGCGATATACGGTCTCTGACGCCCAGACACTTTTAGGGCAGAAAAATAATAATAACGAGGGGTCCCCGTCACAGGGGGACGTAGGGCCCTCTTAAAACGTAGCCAGGGCAAACTGGCAAATGTGTGAGATGTGTCCTGAGCAGGAGTCAGAGCGCTTGGAATGTCAACAAGAAATTAGAGATTCATCAAAAGAACTTGATGAGCATGTTGATATAATTCCTGATCTATCCATTCAAAATGAAAGCAGCAATTGATTTGAATCTAGTTTGAATGTCAGATGCTCTCAATCTACTTAGCTCTCTGAACTCCAAACAAAAATATCTTTTATATCAAGTAAGACAGTTGTGCTTAGAGAAAGTTAAAGGTAAAAAGCCAGAGACTTTCCATGTATTTGTTACTGAAGGTGCAGGAACAGGAAAGTCACATTTAATCAGAGCTATTCATTAGGAAGCGACCAAATTATTATCCCAAACTGCAACTGTACCAGACAAAGTTTCTGTTCTATTGACAGCACCTACTGGAATTGCTGCTTTCAACTTGGGTGCCAAGACCATCCATAGTACATTTTCAATTGGGACAGATGTAAAATTTCCTTACACACCTTTAGGAGAAGAAAAATAAATACAATGTGTGTGGTATTTAGTGACTTGCATATACTGATTATAGATGAATAGAATAGATTCTATGGTAAACCACAGCCTACTAGCCTATGTCCATGGTAGGCTTAGACAAAAAAAAAGCAGACAGTTGACTACTCTCCATTTGGTAAATAGTTACTGTGGGAGATTTTTTCCAATTGCCACCTGTGAAAGGAAAACCATTGTATTTGCAAAATGCTTCATTGGATTTGTGGAACAGCACATTTGCACTGTCAGAATTCACAATCATTGTTAGACAAAAAGACTCAGCTTTTGCAGAAATATTGATTAGATTGCGTACATGTAGCAAGAGTTCCCCACTATCAATTAATGACTTTAATATGCTCAAAAGTAGGGAAAATGGGCAAACCTCTTTTGCTTTACACATTTCCCTAACAAATATGCAAGTGGAAGAGCATAACATCAAACAGATAATTGCATACTGCCCAGACCACATTTGTGTAGAGGCTCAGGATTTTGAGAAAAATCAACAAACTGGACAAATGCAACTTAAAAAGGGACACTTTTCCAAAGTATTTAATTCCTGTTTACCGGAATCGTTTCTATTAGGTAAAGGTGCGCGAGTCATGTTAATTAAGAATATTGACATTGCTGATGGGCTTGTAAATGGTGTCTGTGGTACTGTAACAGACATGGCCCTTAATACAAACAACACAATTGTGAATGTAGTATTTGTTCAGTTTGATGATGATAAAATTGGGAATACCACTAGAAAGCATATACCACCACATAGAAACATCATGAATTCCACTCCAATTACTATAGAGGAAGAGCGAATTAACAGCAAGGGTGGGTTGCGTAAGCAGTTCCCATTAAAGTTGGCATGTGGTTGCACTGTACACAAAGTGCAAGGATTAACTGTCAATGAAGCAGTCAAACCACTAAAAACGATTTTTGCAGCTGGACAGGCATCCGTTGCTTTAAATCGAGTCAAGACTTTAAGTGGGCTGATCATACAAGATTTTGCTGATAAAGCAATTTATTGCAAAAACAACATCCAAGAATGTATCAACACAATGCCACAGTTTCAATTTTATAATATTTCACCACATAACACCAACAAATCTTTTTCAATTTTCGTAATGAATGTTCAGGGTTTACACTGCCATTTGCTAGATTTAACGGCTTCAATCCAATCCTATAATTATAGCTGTATAGCTGTAACAGAGACATGGCTGCCTGCAAACATATCAAGTGAATCCACTTGCATTGAAGGTTACCACTTTTACAGTGCTCCACTTTGTTTTGCTTACAGTACAGACAACCCTCTATTAAACTCAATTTGACACCAAAAACATGGTGGTGTTGGCATATATTACAGAACTAATAATAAACTTATTCAGAGCTGAATACTGTATTTGTTCACTTGCGAAAAAAGCAGGAATATTCTAATACATATGGCATGCATGGTTTACAGTTAGTGGTGGTTCGGGACAATATTTAATGAAAATTGAGACACATTTGCAGAGCAATCCCAACTCTAATTCTAGCTGATGGGATTAAGGCAGTAGGCTACAGATGACGGGGCAAGTTGACCAGTCAGATGAAAGGTGCGTTTCAGTGTCGCTCACATATGCATATCAAATGTTCAAGCCGTAAACTAATTTTTAAACACTGAAGAATTTTTTTTAAGCCTTTTCCCCCCAATCTCTTTATTCCTTTTTATATAAAAAATGAAATTGTCAACAGGAAATTAGTTTGTATCTGCTTATTTTATTAATCAGTGTTAAAACCAATAAAGAAACACACACATTTTTAGTTTTTCATTTTTGGGTTAAAAAAATAAAAAAGGTACACGGACCCCAAAAGCTATCTTGTTAAATACAAAGAAATGAATGTGTTATGATGTTTCTTTTAACAGCACAAATCAAATATTTATTTATTAGGAATGTTACGCCAACAGAGAAAGTTTTGCTGGCTCTGAGAAATCGCCACTGCAAACAAATACAATTAGAGTTCATATATTTGAGCATTTATGTATACATTTAAATTCCACAAGTGTTTAAAAAATATGTTACATATATGAAAATTGTCATTTTTGTCATATTGTCATATTCTGTATATTGCATATATCTACTGTATATAATTGACTTTTTTATCAGTAAAAACATTTATGATCACTTATTTTCAGCATACAAGTGTTCAGCATATATTGCCATTTTCAGATTTGTAGCCTACTGTATTAATAGCACTTCAAATTCTAATCACATTTTATTACACAACTAATGGGGATTTTAAGTGAATGTTAGTATTCTTTGTATTAATGCGGGTTTTGTGTCTCATTCTCAGCGTGCAGGGTGAAGATTAAACACTAGCTGTGAAGTATGTGTGCTGTCTGCGGTCTGTGAAAGTTTAGAAGAATTTTGATAATGAATGCACAATGTGGAGGAAACGCTACACTGTTACTATGGAGATGATACAAACATCATAACATATTCCTTTCTTTGTATTTAACAAGTATTTAAACCGCATGTCAATCACTCTCACCTGTCTTCATCATTTGTGCTCACTTCTGGTTTGTGCCGTGTTTGGTGTCGTTGAAGCATTAATTTTTGGCAAAGACTTAATCTTTCACCACATCAAACTCAAAACACATCCCTATGAAGTTGATTGAGATAATGAACTGTGTGCAGAGCTGGAATAGATGAAAGGCTACACTGAAGAAGTTCAAACAGAAGATGTTTCTGATTTAATTTGTTTTGGTCACTGCATAATTTCCATAAATTTGTGTTACTTCTTAATTTTGATGATGTTACTAAAATCTAAAATGTGCAGTAACAAATAATAAAGAACAGACAAGTGTGATCAAACTTTTCTACAGAGTTCTAGTCTTACATTGAGGGGCCGTTCACATTGAGCACGTTTATGTGTCCGTCTGTGCTGTTTGTTGATTTCAATGTAAAAGGGCGCTAGATAGACGTCTTTGACGGCTTGTTCGAGTTTTAGACGCCATGTCAATTTAAAAAGAATTTAAACTGTTAAACGTCTCGAGTTGAGACACATACCTTTTGCCCTTTTGTGGTGCTGTGTGTAATTTTAGTGCAAAAACAAACGCATTCAAGCATGTGAATGGCATGTAACATGATTTCAAACATTGCACTGAAATTTCAAAGAAATATTTGGAATATCAGCTGATATATAGGACTATGCATATCACAAACACCGTCAACACAAGTCGTGCCAGCTTCTAGAAGAATTAAAACTAATAAACGTATTCAGAGCTGAATAGCCTACTACACAACTGAATAAAATAGGCTGCATGACACTGATAAATGATTACTGCAAGAGTAACATTCGCATACAGGTGTGAGGGACGTCAGAATTTCACAAATAACACAAAGAACAAACGTATCCCTCTCACTTGGTTTTGCTCGAGAATGATGAGAAGATCTACTGGGATTTTACTAAAGTTCATCACTGAAAAGGTTTGCTCACAGACTTGGCACTAAACAGCACACGCAGCCTCACGAATGGACACGGAGTGGCTGCATCACACTTTTCTTTGAGCATAATATTGCACTATTGAGGGCTAAGTATTTTATTTATTTTTCAAAGAAGAGAGAGAGAGAGACCGCACTCGCATACGTGGTTGCCAGATTGCATAAATTAAGTATGACAAAAGGCGAAATATTTCCTATTTGTGCAAGTATAAATCTCTGCTTGGGGTGTTTTGCACTATTATCTGGCAACCCTGAGCATATTAAAAGATTGTGGATGCGCGATAGGTCCCAAAGCCAGATAAATGAAAGATCTAATAATAAACGTTCATGATAATTTGACCCGCGGGCAGTAGTTTGCCCTGGTCTGCAATTGAGGGTGCTGCGAGCAAGTAAAGCTTTATTTAGCACCCTCAATCACCCCCGTAGAACCAGGCCTGAAATGAGAGTGAGGCTGTGTCTCGTTTGGAAGGATGCGTCCTCCGGAGGTCGCATTTGTCGGCCGCATACGTCATCAAGGCTGTCTCGTTTCATTTTATTTATTTATTTTTTTATAGGGAATGCAAAAAAGGTTAACAATTGTATAAATGTAAGTGCATATACATAAAAGGCATTGACAATAGATAAAAAAATAAGAAAAAGACAGCCTTGATGACATATGCGGCCGACAAATGCCTTCCAAACAAGACACAGCCTGAGTCACTGAGTGTTTGGGAATCATTCAACAATGGAGCTAGGCTGACCTCTATTGGACATTTCTTGTAATTGCCACTCAGACCTGGGTTAGAAATATGACTTCGGTTTTCTAGTATTTTTACATTTCAGTTGATATTTTTATTATATTTTATTTATATAAAAAATAAGAAATATGTTTATCAACAATACATTTTAAAACCCAAACATGCCAAATACCTCAAAACATGTGAATATGCACAAAAAGGAATGACGACATTTAATGCATTGCCATGGCAACTAGGGATGTACCAATACCACTTTTTCTCTTCCGATTCCGATATCGGAAATCTCAGTATGGGCCGATACCGATCCCTATCCGATACCAGTGTTGTTTTTTTGCATAATCAGTTTAGAATATCTTTAAATTATTGTGTGGAATTAATTGGGTGTACTCTTTCATATGTAAAGAAACACAAACCTCTAATTATACATTATTTCAATATAAATGTATAGCTTATTAAGAAAAACTTAATTGTTATCTAGTATACTGGATAATGTGGCAGCAAAATTAACAGTAATTCCAGTATAAGTCATCTGTAGAAAGGAAGCCGTTTGTTTGTTTTTTTGCTAAATTTTTTCAACTTGTATCTCAAATCAAATCAAATCAAATCACTTTATTGTCACACAGCCATATACACAAGTGCAATGGTGTGTGAAATTCTTGGGTGCAGTTCCGATCAACATAGCAGTCGTGACAGTGATGAGACATATACCAATTTACAATAAACATCAAATTAACAACACAATTTAAACATCTGATATACACATAATTACACTCAACAATATACAAATAATAACATACACTGTACAGTATACAATACGCTGTTTTTGTTTTTTGTTTTTTACTATATAGATACACATTATTCAATAAAAATTAAAATATATATATATATAAAAAAAGTATATATATATATATATATATATATATATATATATATATATATATATATATAGAATGTACAGTATTGTACTGTATTGACATTCAGGCTGTCGGTTGATAGTCAGTTGTTAAGAGAGACATAATATAATAATAATAATATAATTTATGACAGTCCGGTGTGAGATATAAGAGTAAGGGTAATAAAGTGCAGTGCAGATGTATATTGATCATGAGAGATCAAGAGTTCAGAAGTCTGATTGCTTGGGGGAAGAAGCTATCATGGAGTCAGCTGGTGCGGGTCCTGATGCTGCGATACCGCCTACCTGATGGTAGCAGTGAGAACAGCCCATGGCTCGGGTGGCTGGAGTCTCTGATGATCCTCCGAGCTTTTTTCACACACCGCCTTGTATATATTTCCTGGAGGGAGGGAAGCTCACCTCCGATGATGTGTTTGGCAGTTCGCACCACCCTTTGCAGTGCTTTGAGGTTGTGGGCGGTGCTATTGCCGTACCAGGCGGAGATACAGCCAGTCAGGATGCTCTCCACAGTGCAGGTGTAGAACCGTGTGAGGATGTGGCGGTTCATTCCAAACTTCCTCAGCCGTCTCAGGAAGAAGAGGCGCTGATGAGCCTTCTTCACAACGACTTCAGTGTGGATGGACCATGTGAGTTCCTCAGTGATGTGGACACCCAGGAACTTGAAGCTGCTGACTCTCTCTCTCAACTATGGTGTTGAATGCTGAGCTGTAGTCTACAAATAGCATTCTCACATAAGTGTTCTTTTTTTCCAGGTGGAGCAGTGTGTATTGTAGATGCAATGGCATCATCAGTGGAGCGGTTGTTGCGGTAAGCAAACTGCAGCGGGTCAAGATTGAGTGGCAAGACAGAGCAGATGTAATCTCGGATTAGTCTCTCAAAACATTTGCTGATGATGGGGGTCAGAGCAACAGGACGCCAGTCATTTAAACAAGTTATTTTTGATTGTTTTGGAACAGGCACAATGGTGGATGTTTTAAAGCATGTGGGGACTACAGACAAAGAGAGGGAAAGGTTGAAAATGTCCGTAAAAACACCAGCCAGCTGGTTCGCGCACGCTCTGATGACGCGGCCCGGAATGCCGTCTGGGCCCGCGGCTTTGCGGATATTCACCCGTCGGAAGGATCGGGTTACATCAGCTACAGAGACGGAGAGTGAACTAACCTCTGTAGCTTCAGCCGCGAGAGCTCTCTCCGCGAGGGCGGTGTTATTTCCCTCGAAACGAGCATAAAAAGTATTTAGCTCATCCGGTAGAGAGGCAGCGGTGTTCATGGCGGAGTTTTTATTCCCTTTAAAGTCCGTGATGATGTTAATTCCCTGCCACATGCTTCTAGAGTTGGTGGCGTTAAACTGTCCTTCAATCTTGCTCCTGTGCTGGCGTTTTGCTGTTTTGATAGTTTTTCAGAGGGCATAACTGGCTTGTTTATGCTCCTCCGCGTTCCCGCAATTAAAAGCGGAGGTCCACACATTAAGTGCCGCGCGAACATCGCTATTGATCCACGGCTTCTGATTCGGATAGATTTGTACAGTTCTGGTCGGAATCACTTCCTCTACGCACGTTCTGATGAAACACATTACGCTATCAGCGTAAAGCTCGATGTCGTCATCAGAGGCGGACCGGAACATCTCCCAGTCCGTGTGATCAAAACTTGTAGCATAGAATCTGACTGGTCCGACCAGCACTGGATCATTCTGAGGGTGGGTGCTTCCTGTTTCAATTTCTGCCTGTAAGCGGGCAGAAGCAGAATGGAAGAGTGGTCCGATTTGCCAAATGGTGGGCGGGGGAGGGATTTGTAGCCATCCCGGAATGGAGAGTAGCAATGATCCAAAACCCGGTCCCCTCGTGTGTTGAAACTAATGTGCTGGTGATATTTTGGTGCGACTGATTTTAAACTGGACTTTTGTTCAATTTAGTTGTAAGATATCAGCTCAATTTTCATTCACACAGTTATTTTTTGGAACCCATTCAACTTAAATATTATTATCATTTGTAAACAAATGATAATAATAATAATAATAATAATAATATATTATAATAGTAATATATAGTAATATATCTCAATCGCGCACCTTGTCACGGATCCATCGGTCTCTCTCTCTCTCTTCCTCACTGCCGTCAGCACTCACTCTCCCCTGAGTTCTGAATACACGCACCTGCATATCATTAGTGGCTAATCAAGGACTGCATATATAGCCCACTTTCACACACACTCTTTGTCTGTTCTCATCGATAGTATCTCTGAGACTCCATGCTTTTCTACTATGTCAAACATACCTGTGTCTTCATTACTGCCTGCAAGTATCATAAGACTGTTGTGAGTTATCTGTTCATCGTGTCTATACCCTGTCTGGATATTACTCACCTGCTGTTTGACACTCTGCTCAACTGGATTTACTCACAATGTTTACATCACTGTGTTCAATAAACCCTGCTACTGAGTTCATATATCTGCCTCCGTGAGTCTCACCGTGACACCTTTAACTTTTAAAACCCTCACACTTTTATTTTGACATTCTGAACTCTCCAGGAAGTCCTGTATGTGTCTGTTTGTAGGAAAATTCACAGTAGTGTAATTAGCTTCTTATTC
The DNA here is from genome assembly GCF_019703515.2 of Myxocyprinus asiaticus. Lineage (NCBI taxonomy): Eukaryota > Metazoa > Chordata > Actinopteri > Cypriniformes > Catostomidae > Myxocyprinus > Myxocyprinus asiaticus. Next base: position 17,944,413 of record NC_059355.1, read on the forward strand.
AAATTCTGGTAAAAATGCACCTCCGGTGCCATTCTAAATGCATATAAGTGAACCAAACTATTGAGCATCTACATCTGAGATGTTGTTCGTGAGTAGCGCTCAAATATTGCGCACCGCTGTGAAGGCTAAAAATAGCCGTGGGTGTGTGTAAACAAAGCAGTGCCATTCAATAACGCGCTGATGCGGCGCATGCATTTTATATATTTACTTATTAAACACAGCCTTTTGTGATTCACAGAGCTATCGCACGTCTTCAAGTGGCTTTGAATAAAATGCATGAGTCATATGAACTACTTTGTGTTTTAATGGTTCTTTTATGTAATTTTTCGAGCTTGACAGTAACGAACATGACTAACACACAGTATCGGATTTCGATCGGGCTCGTCGGACCGATACCCGATCTGTCTAAAAATGTCAGTATCGGAGCCGATACCGATCCAGGTATCGGATCGGTGCATCCCTAATGGCAACAGTATTTATGATTTCAAGAATCTCTTCAGAAATTTAAATCTGCACTGTCTTGACATTTTCAAAAAAAATTTTTTGAAGCAATTCAGGTAAAAATTAGATGGATATTTCAAAGTCTGTTAAAAGTGACACACTTCCGCCAGTTGGTGGCTCTACGACCGTGACCCACAATAGCCACATCAATGTGATCAGCCTGCAAGGATAAACATTTGGCTCAATTTTTATGTAAATCACACCATGCATGCAGAAGATATGAGATGTTTCCTTATTCCAATTTTTTGACGTTTGATATATCAAAAATCCTTTCATAATTTAGCATCGTCAATGTCTTGGCATGATGTCGCCCACATTTGGTACCTATAACATGAAATCCCTGGGAGGAGTATTTTAAATTCCAGAGCATGCATTTTTCAAACAATCCAAAATGGCCAACTTCCTGTTGGGCAGAGCTTATGACTGTCAGCATGAAAGTTATCCAGCTTGATGAGTTCTACATGTGTACAAAGTTTGGTGACTGCAGCTCAAAAGGGATGTGCTACAGAGCCCCCCGAACATGCCCATGTTCGCCAACCTTGCAACTTTGCCAAGCCCTAATGGCCAATGACTCTGATGTGTGTGCAAACTTTCAAGAGTTTTCAAACGTTATGTACCCCAAAAGTGCCGAAAACCTTGAAAATAAGCATAAAAATAATAATGTAATAAATTGAAAAATGTGATAGTACCTCCCGGTGGCCGATTTCTTTCAAATTTCATACGGATGTGTGTGACCCAGATTCGAATAAGCCCATGAAGTTTCGATCGGCCATTGCTAACCTTGTCTAAAAGCATCTGATTATTAATTGGCTGATGGCAGCCATATTTTTTTTTAGATATGCAAATGTCCTCTTAGGTACTGATGGGGTGCTGGACAAAGAGGGTACACACAAAATTTCAAGTAAATCGGGGCAACGGTGTCATAGAGCCATTTTCATGTTTGTTCAAATTATAGTGCCACCAAGTGGTCAATCGCCAGCAAAAATTTTTGTGTGTCCTCAAAATGATCCCCTAAATTAGTATGTCAAGTTTGATGAAGATATCTATTTCCATTCAAAAGTTAAAGCCATTTAAGTAAAATTGACCTGAATTGAAAATTCAACATGTTTTTGATAATTATTGATATTGGAACTCCAATTAATTTTTCTGCACTGGTTTGGTTCCGATTGGTCAAACGGCCTAGGACAAGTTCGCAAAAGTAGATTTTATGAAAAATTGCAAATTGCAAAAAAAAGTTTCATGTTCATCTTGAGCCAAGAAATCCAGTGATATAAGGCACTTGAGTGTGTGACATGGTTCAAAGGTTATGGGCATTTTGCAAATCTGATTGATCACTGTAGTGCCACAGTGTGGCCGAATGGGGCAAAACTTTGCGTCCACCTTGTCAGCTTGAGTACTACTATCCCTTAAAGTTTCAGGTCTCTAGGATTTACGGTTTGGTCTGCACGATCAGTTTTGTGGCAGAATAATAATAACAATAATAATAATAATAAATATAGCTGCAAGCAGCAATTATTGGGTTCAAGCACCGTAGGACCTTTAAGCCCATGTTCTGGACTATATTAGTAATTTCTTAGTATATTAGTAAAAAGCGGTAACGTTGTTACATCCGCTTAAAATTATGTCACTGTTATAGCACCACCAAGTGGCTGAGCTCCATTTCTTTGTAAATTTGTCCTCAGAATGAGCCCTTACATAAGTGTGCCAAATTCTCATTCCATTTAAGAGTTATAGCTATTTAAATAGCAGTGGCTAAGTCAACTACATATATTTTGCATGCCGTCGACACTAAAAATCGAAAGTTCAATTTTTTTTATAATTATTCATAAATAGACTCCAGAGAATCTTGTGGCACTTGTTTCTTTGGGATTGAGCGAAAAACCTAGGACTAGTTTGCAAAAGTAGGTTTTTAACGTAATCTCCAATATTTAACAAACCATTTGATGGACAGTTTGGTTCCTGAAGTAAAGCTGTTCAGAAGGAGAAGGGCTATCATATGATATGAATTACTTGTGTTTTTTTAAAACACTGCGATTTATACAACCGTTAGCATGCACAAAAATCATGATAGCGCCACCCAGTGGCCGATTTTTTTAAAACTTTGCAGAGACCTCTTAGGCCAAGAGTCAAATAGGTCCATGAGTTTCATTCCGATCGACCTTTGTTAACCTTGTATAATAGCTGCTGAAAGCTGATTGGCCGATGGCGGCCATGTTTTTAAACATACGCAAATGTCCTCATAGACATGGATGGGACCTGAGACAAAGACACTGCATGCAAGGTTTTAAGTTAATTGGACCAACAGTTCCATAGTTACAGCCATTTTCATGTTTTTCCCTATTATAGCACCACCAAGTGGCAAAACTGCACAGATTTTTTTTGTGCGTCCTCAGAGCCCATACACATAAGTATGTCAAGTTTAGTGAAGATATCTCATTTCGTTTAAAAGTTATAGCGTAAATGTACGTAAAATTTTTTAGCATTTACGTAAAAGTGGCCATGCCTACTTCCTTTGTTTTCACGTATCGTAGTTAACTTGAATCGAAAGTTCAAACTTTATATAATTATTGATATTGACACTCCATAGAATCGTTTGCAATTGTTTTGGTCAAACACTTTGTGCTTGAACCCCTAAATAATCATTTTTAAAAATCTGAGCAAAAACAACAGGGTTTCTAGCACTTCGTGCTTGAACCCCTAACAATAAAAAGAAAATCAGTACAATTACAATAGGGTTGCAGGAACTAAATTAGGTGTATGCCTGGCTAAATAGATGAGTCTTTAGTCTAGACTTAAACTGAGTGAGTGTTTGGGAGACTATTCCATAGTTTAGGAGCCAAACAGGAAAAGGATCTACCTCCTTTTGTGGATTTTGATATTCTAGGAACTATTAACAGGCCAGAATTTTGTGATTATAATGAACGTGATGGAATGTAGTGCGACAGAAGGTCACTTAAGTACTGTGGAGTTAGACCATTCAAAGCTTTGTATGTAGTTAACAGAATTTTAAAATAAATATGAAATTTAACAGGTAGCCAATGTAACAACGATAAAATGATCATATTTCTTGGTTCTAGTCAGCACTCTGGCAGCTGCATTTTGAACCAGTTGAAGTTTATTTATTGAACTTGCAGTACATCCTCCCAGTAATGCATTACAATAATCTAGTCTTGAGGTCATGAATGCATTAATTAGTTTTTCGGTATCAGTAACAGAGAGCTTGTGTCGTAACTTAGCAGTATTTCTGAGGTGGAAGAATGCTGTTCTACAAACACTGGAAACTGAATACCTAAGTTCTTCACTGTAGAAGACAACGTAACAGTACATCCATCGAGAGTCAAATTATATTTGAGTGGCTTATTTGTAGAGGTTTTTGGTCCAATAATTAGTACCTCTGTTTTGTCGGAATTGAGTAGAAGGAAATTTCTGGCCATCTTTGATTTCATTGATACACTCTGCTAATTTGGAGAATTGTGAAATTTCCTCGGGTTTCGAAGAAATATAAAAGTTGGGTATAGTCGGCATAACAGTGGAAACTTATTCCACGATTCCTGATATCTCCCAGGGGAAGCATATATAAGGAGAAAAGCAGAGGCCCTAAAACTGATCCCTGTGGCACTCCATACTTTTGTTTGATTTGACGATTCCTCATTTACACATACAAAGTGGTAGTGGTCTATTAAGTAGGACCTAAACCATGCTAATGCGAGTCCACAAATGCCAACATAATTCTCCAGCCTATTCAAGAGAATGTTGTGATCTATGTTGCTGAAGGCAGCACTAAGATCTAAAAGCACTAGAAGAGAAATGCAGCCACGATCAGATGATAAGATGAAGTCATTTGCAACTCGGATAAGTGCAGTCTCTGTACTGTGATGGGGCCTAAATCCTGACTGAAATTGTTCATATATACCATTTCTCTGTAGAAATGAACATAGTTGGGAGGACACTACCTTTTCTAGTATTTTCGACATAAATGGGAGATTTGAAATAGTCTATAATTAGATAATTCTTCAGGATCAAGCCGTGACTTCTTAAGCGGTTTGATAACTACCATTTTGAAGTTTTTAGGACATGTCCCAAGGATAGCAAGGAGTTAATAATATTAAGAAGAGGTTCTGAGATTACAGAGAATACCTCTTTTAAGAGTTAGTTGGTATTGGATCTAACATACATGTTGTGAGTTTTGATTTTTTGATAAGTTTGTTTAGAAAATTATGAGACACTGTTTTCTGAGGTGCTGTGACTGTTGATTGCACAATTCCAATTTTATTTCTAATGATTTCTATTTTATCAGTAAAAAAAATGAAGTCATTACTATTGTGCTATATCTGGTTCAGTCGAGGCTTTATTCCTAACCAACTTAGCCACAGTACTGAATAAACACCTAGGATTGTTGTGGTTATATCATATGGCCCGGGTGATCTATATACTGTATTTGTATCTGACAGTGTCACATTAAGCATTATTAGTTCAAAAGACTTAAACTTATTTCCTGTCCTCTGAGTAACACCAAAAGTTCACTGTAAATTGTAGCAACTCCTCTTCCTTGACCCTTCAGACGAGGCTTGTATTTATAACAATAACCTGGGGGAGTAGATTCATTTAAACAAATATATTCATCCAGGTCATGCAAAGTCTTTGGTCGTCTTGCATGAACTGCACGTTTGAGATCTCCCCAGAGTGGCTCGATGATATTAAGGTCAGGAAGGTCAGTAAAGGCTTCTTTCTGGCAACTCGACCATGCAGCTCATTTTTCTTCAAGTATCGTCATATTGTGCTCCTTGAAACAACCACACCGTCTTTTTCCAGAGCAGCCTATATTTCTCCTCAAGTTACCTATGGGTTTTTCTTTGTATCCCGAACAATTCTTCTGGCAGTTGTGGCTGAAATCTTTCTTGGTCTACCTGACCTTGGCTTGGTATCAAGGGATCCCCGAATTTTCCACTTCTTGATGAGTGATTGAATAGTACTGACTGGCATTTTCAAGGCTTTGGATATCTTTGTATATCCTTTTCCATCTTTATAAAGTTCCATTACCTTGTTACGCAGGTCTTTTGACAGTTCTTTTCTGCTCCCCATGGCTCAGTATCTAGCCTGCTCAGTGCATCCACGTGAGAGCTAACAAACTCATTGACTATTTATACAAAAGACACTAATTGCAATTTTAAAAGCCACAGGTGTGGGAAATTAACCTTTATTTGCCATTTAAACCTGTGTGTGTCACCTTGTGTGTCTGTAACAAGGCCAAACATTCAAGGGAATGTAAACTTTTGATCAGGGCCATTTGGGTGATTTATGCTATCATTATGATTTAAAAAGGAGCCAAACAACTATGTGATAATAAATGGCTTCATATGATCACTATCCTTAAATAAAAGACAGTTTTTTTTGCATGATCAGTCATATTTTCAAAATCAATGCCAAAATTTCATAATGTCTGCCAGGGTATGCACTCTTTTGAGCACAACTGAATATACTGTTTATATACATTTTCAATATTTTGTATTTATAGTTTCTAAATGTGTTAAGGCTACTGTTTTTGCTATGGAAAATGCCATAGTTTGTTTTATGGAACCATGGCTACTGTACACCTAACCATGGTATTGAACCGATTTATACTTCTGCATTGAACCTACACCGTAGGCTACACGTAGCTATGGCGGTTACGGTGTAGATTATGTCATAGCCTGACGTGCATGTCTCCAAAAATTAATGCATCACATTGACGCAGACCACAACAGCTGTGATTGGTCCGCTTTGCAACAAGAGACTGGCCCCACGATCACAAAAAAAAAAAAAAAAAGAAAAAGATATCGGAGGTAGCGACACATTTTCTGAAAGAATCTGTCAAATCTGTTCTAATGTTTTTCGACTGTAGTGAGCATTAGAACACTACAAACAAATTTGAAAAAATTACCAAACCCCTAAGTTGTAATGTGAGATTTAACACCATTCAAGTTTCAATGGCTATTTTTGTGCTGAAAAACAAGTTAATATCCAATCAAATTTATAGTGAAAAACACTATAAGGTTTTTAAGATCTATTTTCGCCTGACTTATTCAAAACCTTTTCAAAAGTGTCAGCTGAATAAAACAATTTCCTTAAGGAAATAAAACCACACAATCCAATAAAATATAATTCAGAGTCTGTGGACTACTGCATGAGGTACATACTGGTGAATATTCTCCTGACATTAAAAATGTAGGTGTAAGCCTGGAGTGTCTTATTCGGCAGCGGGTTAAATTATCTGGTCTCAGCGATTACTGAAGTGGAAAACGCATCATTATACAACTACAGGGTTGATTTAGTGTAAGTTTGTTTGTTGTTCCTCTGAGGAAAACACACCGCAGTATCATTTATAATGTGTCATGCAATGTGGTTCGGGGAAAATGAGAACTCTGAGTAGTAGAATGCAATAACAAAGGCTGATAAG